>NW_007729727.1:279765-292711 GCF_000696425.1 Galeopterus variegatus
AGTGGGACCCGGTCTGCATGTGGGATCCGAACCCTCGGCGGGAGCGCAGCCGTGCTCCCAAGCGGTGCACTGTAGCAGTGCGCCACCCGGCCGGCCCCAAATTTCATATTTTTTAAAAGTCACAGTCCCTAATCTCTAGATAGGCTATTATATAGATTGAGTTTTTGGTGAAACTGACCTTTAGATATGCAATTATAATATACCCTCAGATATGCCAATTAGGTAATTTTAGTATCACTTTTCTATATAGCTACTACCCACTGGGCTATGGCATTGTTAATGCCATTATTTCTGAGATTTAAACAGAGATAATTGTGTTGGAATGCACCGAGATGTTTTTTCAGTGGTGGAGATAAGCCAGCTCTGAGGCTTTGGTGTGGGAACTGGTCCACTGCTGCTACAACTTTTTAAATTATTAGTATTCTGTAACTAAAGGATAGTAATTTAGATAGGAAGTTATAATGTACTACAAGTAAAATAACTGCAGGAGTGAAATAAAGGCAAGGATAAGTCATATGACCTACATGTTCTTATCTGTGGATGTGTGTACGTATATTTATTCATATATACATATGCATATATGTATAATTTATTTATGTACATATGCATGTATGCATGAATAAAACTCATCAGAATGGAATGAACATAATCCCCATTTACATTACTTAAAAGTAGTTCACAATAGAAGTCTTTTCCTAGGAACTATAAAAGACATGACCTGCCATAAATTTGTCTCTTACACATGAATTAATCCTTCATTAATTTAAGAACCTCCAAGAAGAATTAGCACCATTATAGTGACAGAAATTGCAAACCAGTATCTTTTCTATTTAAACTCTTGCAGGTCACAGAGGTATGTAAAATTAGTAAACTTCATAAGGACACTTAAAATATATTCCAGATAGCAAAAATGCTATTAAATTTCACCAACTTGAATATCAGTTCAATGTTTTTAACCATTTCTGGGAAACAAAATTCAACAGCATGCTTTTGTTATCCATGGTAGTCACATAGAAAGTTCACTGAAGTTCTGTTAGAAGTAAGATGTTGACAGACCTTGATTCTTTTATTGCATGAACTCACTGAATTTGGTGTGAGATTTCATTAGGTATACCAAATGTTTCAGAGGGTGTACTTACTTAAATATATTTTCTAGAAGGAAAATTTTATTAAAAACAATTTTTTATTTACCAATAAACAATTTTTCTTCGTCTGTGTTGGCTCTAATTTCACCAGTGTTTCTCAATACATTGTCTTTTCTCCTGACCTTTTCTTAGTCTTGCATAAATGAAATGGTCAACAGATACAGTCAATTTTCACCTAGAATTTACTTTGATCAAAACACTGAGAAGAATCTGTGACAAGAAAGAGGAAAGAGGTATACTCGGTTCATCCTTCTAGGACTTAATAAATAAAACTAAATCAAAATGTCAACAAAAAATGCCTTAACTACATTAGGTGTTAATCTTCTTTCTGAAAAATCTGTAATGACCCAAGAATTGAAAGCCTTATGCTCAAATCTATTTCATAGAAAATCATTTCTAAAATATGTTAACACAAAAGGTAGAGGAAAATAAAAATTGACAGCTCTGTGAAAACCATGACACCTGCTAGATAAAGAGAAATTCACTACTTTCACTGGAATAAACAGTCCATAAAGGCAGTGACTGCTGCATTATTTGTACTTAGAACAGAGCCTAGCAGGTCCTAGGCCACAAAAATATCTATTTATATCAATGCACAAATGGGAGATGATAGTGATGACCCTTAATATGTAAGAAAATATATACAGATGTTTCTTTCAGTGATATGTTTGAAGAAATTCTTGATTAAAGGAACAGTTAAAGTCTATTATTCACTCATCCATGTAGTCAAAAAGTATTTATTAAACAACTACTATTTGATAGTAAGGGATGAAAAGGGAAGAAGAAAAACCTTGTTCCTCTACTTAAAAGTTTATAATCTAGTGGAGGAGTCAAACAAAAACTGTGGAGGATATCAACTTTAATAAGGCAAATGTATTTCACAGAGCCTAACTTATAGCTTAGTAAGACCACAGTCCTTAATTTTAGAAGGGCCAAAGCCCTTTAGCATAGGCTGAGGCTGTAGCTTGGTGGGGCGACAGCCCTGTAGTTTCAGGTATAGCCTAACCTTTTGGTATTGCACATAGAAGTGTTAAGCTTGGGAAAGACAGAAAACTTTCTCAGGGCTAAAGTTTTTGTTGTAGATTGTAACAGCAAAAATGCTTGCTATTAGGGCCAATGTCCTTGGTGCAGCTAAACATCATGATGGGAAAGTAGGACGATTACCTCATTGTTCTTTTTGTTACCACCTGTTTCTTTTCTGTAACTTTCTTGCCTGTTGAATAAAAATGGAGCAAAAACCTGATTCAGGGTTATTTTCCTAGGAATCCTGATCTCTTGAAGGATTTACCTGGGAGTAACCACTTCGGGCCTCTTACTACTCAGGAGAAATGGGCTTTGAGTAATCCTTTGTGTCTACATCACCCTGGAAGAGGTGACAAAAAAACCTCACAGAAAGCATGTAAAAAAATTCTAATTACTAGCTGTAAAAAATACTATGCTAGATCCAGACAAGGCACAGTGAGAAAGAATTTTCCTGGGAGGTGGGGTGGTAGGGAAGGCAGGGCACCTATTTAAGTTGTGAGCAGTGTCAGAAATGAGCCTACAGCAATACTGCTCTTCATTTGCAGAAACTAGAGAGAAGGTAAAAGCATGGATGGATCTCTGAATAATATAGGAACAAGACTTCCCCTCAAGTGGGTCATGACGCTGGACAGCTGAGAGCCTAAACAAAGGTCAGCCAGGCTCCGTGCCTTCCTCCAGGCAACCCCACCACCCTCCCAGGTTTGCATCGGGACTGCAAAACTCAGGCCTGCATTCTACTTCTGTTCTTGCTCACCACTTACTAAGGATCTGCCAAAGCTTTAAGCTTTTCAAGTTTTCATCTCATCTAGCTAGTATGAATGAGAATGATAATACTGTACACCAAATACTTATCTGGATGGTCAAATAAGACAGCATTTGGAAATATGTAATGTAAGCAATCTGTTTACTGTGACTGTGATGATGATGATGATGATGATGATGGGGTTGATGTGTATGACAAGGTTTAATGAGGCTTTACACCCTTTATGGAAACAACCTGAAATCAAATACTTTGTTAGCTTATGAGCTCCTCTTTTGCATATTTTAAAATATCCATAAAAGAATCTAGGACAGTGATTCTCAATTAGAGGCATTTGGAAATGTGTACAAGGGATGAGGGTTGTAATTTTCTCGATGTCACATGACTGAGAGTTCTACTAGAATGTAACGGGCAGGCATACCAAAGGTTCTGCAAAACATGGGCCATTCCCACACACCAAAGAACACGTTCAACCCAAAATGCCAATAGTGCCCTACTGAGAACCACTGAAGTATGCCTGACACAGAGGAAGCATTCAGTAAACATTTGCTAAATCAATGAACACCACTTATACTATTTTTTTCCCCAGAGCACAGCAGACTGCCAGTCCCTTGAAATCAAGGCTGTAGCTCATTCATCTTTGTCTTCTCAGGTCCCCAACCCAGAACCTGACATGTAACAAGCATTTAATGACTAAGTCTTAAACAAATCAATAAATCAAGACAATCCATTAAACTGCAAAAAATAATTATTTGACATAGGCAAGTTAAGGCAATGATGTTCAACACATGTTCTCTCCAGGTATAAAAAGGTCACTGGAAAGACAACCCTAAAACCTAGAGGACCTGGGGAAATAAATGAGGCTTTGCTCCATCTCCAGGTGTCACATTCCAATTTTGAAACTTGATCACCCTAAGAACAAAATCAGAAAAAGCAGTGCTTTGCAGAGGTAAATTACTTTATTCCAAAGACATTCTATTCCTCTGGATATCAGTTAAAAAGTAGGCAGCTCAAAATAAAGCCACTTGCATATCTACTTATTTCTTCTGGGGAAAAAAGTCACCAGGAACAGTACACAGAATGTATCATATTGCATACTTTTGTGCTTCAAAAAAACAAAATTTGTATTCTCAAGGACTGATATAATGCAAGCAAACCAAGTGCTTAAAATAGCAAAAGATTGCAAAGCGAATGAAGGAAGGACAGAATAAAACAATGGAAAAAGAGCAAAGAAAGCATAAGAAGGTATTTTAAAGATTAGATCATTTTTCCCAACTCAGAAAAAATGCAAACTTTTCATCAGAAGTTAAGAGGGAAAAAAAGCACAGCAAGTAAATTGTAATGATGTGGCAAAAATCGGGGTAAATATTATAAAGCAATATATTAAAGGAAACAAGAAGAGAAAAACTAAGTATATGAGAAGCCCATAGTATTTAAAATAATGTAAGTAGTAACAGGATTTTTTAGATGTTTAAATAGATTTCAGAATAGAAAGAGTGAATTACTGCAAATATATTTTTAACTGACACTTCTCCTTAACACAAAAGTGCTTTTTTAAAACTGGAAATTCAATTGCAAAGATCCAAAAAATTGACTGTTTTGAAAGACAAAATATAACCAAATTAAATTTTATAGTAAGAGCTTTTCATGTCTCAGAGCAGCCAAACACTGCTAAGTCTTCAAAAATAAATTAAATTATTGATACCAATATAACCAGGAATTGCATTACAGGGACTTTTATGATGTGGGATATAAAAGGAAAAGTTCCCAGGAGAAACGTTACATGTAAGCAAATGAACAAATAAAGAAGTGTCACTCAAAGTGATGTCAAAATTTTAATACTATCAGAAAGCTTCCTAACTTGCTTCTTTAGGGAAGTTAAAGACATTATCTGCTGACTCCTATCTCAATTTATTATGACCAGTTCACCTGAACAAAGTGTTAACATGGGAGCTAGTATTAACACATTTTTTTCTCTGTTATATATATTAGAAGAAAAAAAATGTGGTAACTGTTTGAATAAATTCTCAGAAATTTACCTATACTGGTACTGAGATTACAATGAATTTTAAAGTGTTAGATTTTTTCAAAGGGATGACAGGGAGTATCTAATAATACAGAAAAATAGATCACAACTACCCAAGAGCCACAATATTTCTTCACAATGAACACTTTGGTTCTGGTATGTAGAAAGACGCTGGATTAAATGTTTAAATTCTCTTTTCTTTCCAGTCTCATTTCCTATCCACCTATTTTGAAGCATACTCAATGAAAAGAAAACTTCTACTAAAATGACCTCAAGTGGGGCCAGCCCGGTGGTGCACTCGGTAGAGTGCAGCGCATGGGAGCACAGCGGCGCTCCCGCCGAGGGTTCGGATCCCATATAGAGACCGGTCCACTCACTGGTTGAGCGCGGTGCGGGCGCGACACCGAGGGTTGCGATCCCATTGCCGGTCACGGTACGGGCGCAACACCGAGGGTTGCGATACCGTTACTGGTCATGAAAAAAGACAAAAAGGGGGGAAAAAAAAAATGACCTCAAGTGTCTACACAGCTTACTTCTGGGTTACAAGACTTATCTTTCATCACAGACCAAGCATATTCCATACAACTGGACACATGGCAAGCTTAGAGCATTTGATTATTACCTCTAGGCTTGTACATCTATAAAGTAGTAAAATTTGAACCATCAACAGAGGCCAAACATAGGAGCTGCTGGCTCATTTATAAGCTTATAGGGGCTTACACTCACCAGAGCTTTGTGTTCTTAGTTCTTTTTTACATAAAAATAAAAAATAAAAAAATAGCAATTCCAAAAGCCACCATAAAGAAGTAAAGAAGGTGACATCATTAAACATAATGAGGCCTTTCTGCTTTGAATGCAGTCACATACATACACAAACTGAGTTTTCACCAGAAAATCACATCTAGAACAACTCCATTGGGTAAGCACCTACTGAAAAAAGGAATTTTCTTGGCTGATGAAATGCATAGGTTCTCTAAAACTATTGCAATTATTACAGACATGGCAGTCCTAACACAAACCTCCACTTACTTTAAAAGTTTCTGTTTTAAATGGAATATGACCACCTCACTTCTACCCAAAATATGTAGTTAAGTAGCTTATTTTAATAAGTTGTTCATCTCTATAGCTCTCTTCAGTAATTCCACTGATGTATTATGGTACCAAGGGCATTTCATTTTTAGATCTAAAATATCCCCTTCTTTGTGGACAGAAGGTAAATGCACATTAGAAGGGATAAAATGCATTATGTTCTTTGAGCAATGTAATCTGCTAAGTGACATAACTTTTGGCCCTGAACTCACACAGGTTTTTACTCCATAGGCATCTGCTTTCCATCTAAAACTGAAAGAATCAAAAGAAAGATCCAATTTAGTGACTATCTGGGTCCTCAAAGTAAAATTAAATATAAAATAGTAGTAATCAAATATGTATATTGCCTGAAACCACAGGCTAAAGAGATGTGGTCTCAGCGATCATTTCTCCAGACATTCTTCATCTTCCCTGCAAGCCCTCCATGATCGTCTCTCAAACCTATTTAGACATCTATTCACTGTAAACTTCAAGCCTTCTTTCCAATGATCACTTCCTTACTATCAGAAGATAACTTTAAGCTCCAATCAACAAATCCCTTGCCTTCTGCTAACTCAAAACCAGTTTCCCATTTCCCTTAAGAAATGGCACTATCTGCCATTTACCTTCCATTATTCAACTGATGCAATTTGCTAATATCCTTTTTTTATGACACTAGCGCAATTAAATTATATCCACATCTAAAAATTATAACAAATATCAACATTTATTTGAAACCTTGTTTTAAAACTTAAAAGGCACTCATGTTTATATTTTATTTTCACAATGACATCCCAAGGTCATCAAAAAGGAAGATCAAGATCTTTTGCAAAAACTGGTCTGCCTTCACCGTGCTGCAATTACTCCTTCAACAAATACCTTGCCTAGCCTGTGCTACGTATTCATTTCTACGTAGATGTCCTTGAATGGCTGCCCTTTCTCCTCTACATACATACCTATGTCTAATAGCACAGAGTTTCCTTGCAAATTTTCTCCTTTCTCCCCCATCCCCATTCCCTTGGTAAACTGTCCACTCCATCCCAATATCACTTTTCCCCAAAGCAAGGGTTAGCAAAGGTGCGCAAAGCGCTTCACCCGCAGCTGTCACCGCGGAGGCCGGGCACGCATGCGCAGCGCGAGCGGCCCGGAGCCGGCGCCGCAGGTCGTTTGGCAGGTTGGGTGCGGGCCTGAGGTAGAGCCCAACGGCAGTGCGGGCCGCTCAGGAAGGTTGGGGATGGCGACGGCCGCGAGGACAACGTGGCGTGCGGGCCGGGCGGGCCACACTCACAATTTCAGCATCCACTCGCCCTGCATCACCAGCGTCCAGTTGGAGGCGGTCATGGGCTGGACCCGGCTCTGCTCCGCCGGTAGCGCGGCCTGCTCGGGGTCCTCCGTCGTCGCCGTCACCCTGCTGTGGGTAAGCTTTTTCAAAGTGTGCTTTATAAGCATTTACTAGGTGTGCAAAACATGAAATTGGGTAATGTGGTTAATACAACATGGAAAAGATGCAGCTTTCGTCCTGGGCTTAAAACAAAGACAGCTATAAAATTAAGAGTACTTCAGGGCATATGAGATAAATTTTCAATCAGTACTTACAGGAGAGAAAGATTAATTTTGCCTGCAGAGAAGATCTTCCCTGAATTGGGTGTTAATTATAGTAGCAGCGAAAAACTAAGTAGACCTAGCCCTTATCACCAAAATATAGGACTCAAGAGTTTACAAAGTATACTTAATTTAGTATAAGAAGTCCAAGGCTGAGGGGGAGCATCTGGTGAGGACCTTCTTCCTAGTGGGGACATTCTGCAGAATCCCAAGGCAGCACAGGGCATCACATGGGAAGAAAATGTCTTTGAAATGCATGTTACTAAGACTCACTATTATTATGTATATACTAATCCTATAAACTCGATGGAAAACATCTTACTGTGCTTATAAAAATAAATGATTCATAAGCAAGAATTCTACCATATTTTTCAGTGAGCTTTTTTGTGTAGGATATGTGATTGGTAATGAAGTTCTTAAAAATAGCATCTTATGCTAAGGAACTATTATTAATTTTTTTGAGTGTGATTAAGATGTTATGACTATATTTTTTAAGTCTTTACTGGTTACAGTTAGTGAAATATTTATGGGTGAAATAATATGATGCCCATTCTCTTTAAAATCCTCCAGAAATAAAATGTGGGGAGTTGAGAGAATATGGATGAAACAAGAGTGGTACAACATCAGTCAGTGTTGGATTTAAGTTCATTTTACTATTTTATCTACTTTTGTGTACGTTCAAAAATTTACAAAATGAAAAGTTAAAAAGAAAGAAAGGCATCAGAGGCACAAAACAAACTCATTGCTAAAGCTCTTCCTGTGTCTAACACAAATTGGGTGTCAAGGCTTGCTTCATTTCTTGGCCTTCCGACTGAGGACAGTAGGAAGGAGTATAGCAAGAATGTGTGGGAGGCACTTTACTGTGAGGAGGCACAGACCAGGGTAAGGGAGCAGTTGCTGTTAGACCATGACTGTCATCTCAGCTCTGAAACTTCCTAGCCATGTGATTTGGGACTGAAACTAGTTAACACAAAGTTTCTGCTTTAATGTGGGTAAAAATAGAACCTCCTCCAAAAGGTGGCTGTGAAGACTATAAAAAGTATAATGCCTAGTGTCAGGCTGGATCATAGACCTCTCTGCCCCATCCTGTGCAGGTCCTGAGTCAGGTAGTCAAAAGAAAAACTGAGCAGCTGCAGGCAAAGTGGACATGCTTTATTCTTCAGATGCGAGCTCTGCCAACCAGCGGTTCAGAGCCGCTGCCTTCCGTACTAAAGAGTACACAATAGCAGCAAGGAGCCAAAGGGTATATAGGCGCGCATGCACACTAACTCTACTCATACGCAACTTGTTTGCAAAGGATGTGCTGAATCATACCCAGGCAGATATGAAGCGAGAGGGCCTGACTAAACTAACTCCACTTTCCTCATGCTCCACCCCTTCAGGATCTCTTGCCATACAATCTATGTGTCTGAGATCTTCTGTGATGTTCCCTTAGCCAGGATGACTGACCCTTGCATCCATATAACCTCTGTACTTACTGTACATTCGATACACCTTGAGGCTTGTCCCCGTAGCTCTATCCTTTCAACTATTAGCCACAAAAATCCCACCCATACACATGTCTGGTTAGTAGTTGTCTTTGGATGATTTTCCACAGGAATCCTGCAGCCATACTGGTAGGAAACTTGGTGCAGAGTCAGCACGTTGACATATTAGCCACACGAATGTATGTATGTGTCTAGTAAACTCTGGTGCCTGCAGCCACAATACTGCTCTGGGGCCTTACTAGACAATACAAATGGAAGATTAGTAGCCGTATCAATGGCTGTGAAAATATACCTGTAGTTCTCTGACTTTGGTAGTGATCCCACAAGATCCACCTGCCACCATGTTAGGAACATCCTCCTATCGGGTTTTCTGCCTATCTGTACGTGGCAACTGGTGAGCCATCAAAGGTACATCTGCCCATCAGGGGCATTCTTCCTTTGGTTTATGTGGCACCCAGCAAGCCAGCAACCACACGGTCTTGTAGCCAGCATGCTGCATTCTCAGGTTTATGCGGCACCTGGTGGGCCATTCTCCAATGTAGATACCCAGCTACAGCAGCTACTGAAGCTCTCTCCAGCCATCTTACCTTAGCCAGTGCATCAGTTTCATCATTGCCTGGATTGGCTAAAGGGAAACGTCCTGTGACATGGAAAAGACTTACTTCCTTTCCATGTCCTAATTCCCATAACTCTTGCCACTGTTTGTCCTCACAGGGGTTGGCGGCCTACCATCCACTGTTGATATTTCCAAGTACATATCCAAAGGATAAGACCCTTTTATGTGGTCCACTCACATTGATCCAAATAACCTAGCAACATTGGAGTTGCCTTGGATAAATCTGCAAGAGAATCAGAGGTTAGTAAGACATCATCTACGTAATGAAACATTGTAACCATGCTGGCCTAGTCCATCTGGCTAGGTCCCCAGCCACCAAACCATGACAGATGGTTGTGCTATGCAGGTAGCGTTGAGGTAACACCTGAAAAGTCCAGTGCCTTCCTTCCCAGGTGAAGGCAAATTGATCTTGGCTATCAGCCAAGAACGGGATAGAGAAAAAAGCATTTGCAAGGTCCAGTACATAATAATTAGCTGAGTCATCAGCTGATCCATCAAGTTATGAAATGAAGGCACAGCTGCATGCAAAGGAGGCACTACTTTGTTTAGTTCCCAATAGTCCACAGTCATTCTCCAAGTACCATCAGGTTTTTTCACCGGCCATCCCTGGGTGTTAAAGGGACTGTGTGCAGAACAAACAATGCCGACATTTTCTAGCTCCGATATAGTGACACCTATCTCTGCACATCCTCCTAGCAAGCAATAGTATTTCACATTGACCACACACCTTGGCTTGGGTAATACCTGTGGGTCACGTTTAGCATGTCTTCACAACACAGGCCTCACTGTCCATATCTGCAGCTGGAATTTTCCAACCATCATTTGCAGGCATAGCCCATAAAGTACATCTATACCCAAGACGTATTCAGCTATTGGGGATATATACACAGTATATATACAATGGGGCAATTATCCTATGACCAGCAGCAAAAACACAGCTTTGATTTTAATAAGAATATCCTCCATAGCCATCAACACTCACTGTGTCCCCCAGAAACTTATTTGGCTTGCCATGTATCAGGCTACATTCTGCAATGATATTCACTAATGCTAACACACACTGTACATTTGCCATCCACCCCTAGGTCCCACAACTGTAGGAGCCAAACAGCTAGGGGTTTGCCTGTTTCTGATGCACAACAGGTCATGCAAGGAAACACACAGTTTCTCCCAACTCGCAGTCAGGGTCATCATCATCTTCAGCTTCAGGAACGGGGGTGATCAGTCTCTGTACTTCATTCTCCGAAATGTCTGCCTTTTGCTGTGCTGCCTCATGGACTGCCCGGTCCATACTGGCTCACAGTATAGCAAACCACAACCAGCCCATCTGGCCAGCCATTCTCCAGGACTCCTCATCTTTAACCATGGAGCTCAATACACTGAGAGATTTCTCTGTGCTCTCGGGGGACCCAGTCACTTGGTCCCATGTTTCCAGTGGAGCCCAAGTCCACAGGAATGGTGCCACCAGGTACCACATGCTTGAGGGCAGCCACATCTCCTTCCCCTCCTGAGGGGCTCCTTTCTCCCTTACCTGCTCATCCTTCCGAAACTACACCAATTGTCGGGCTGGATCACAAGACCCTCTGCCCCATCCTGTGCAGGTCCTGAGTCAGGTAGTCTAAAGAAAAAACGAGTAGCCGCCAGCAAAGTGGACATGCTTTAATCTTCAGATGTGAACTTGGCCGACTAGCAGTTCAGAGCAGCTGCCCTCCATACTGAAGAGTACACAATAGCATCAAAGAGCCAAGGAGTACGTGGGCACAGATGTGCACTAACTCTACTCCCACACAACTTGTTAACAAAGGATGTGCTGAATCATACCCAGCCGGATATGAGGTGAGAGGGCCTGATTAAACTAACTCCACTTTCCTCACACCTACTATGACTCAAAAAAGGTTATACAGTTATTATTTGGAGGCAACAATATGATATTTTGCTTCTAATCCTCTCTATTCTTTCTAGACTAAAGTCAAATTCAATTATCATGATACACAATGTCCTTCACAAGCCAGCTTCAGTTTTGCCCACCCTAATGTTCTCACAATCCCCTGTGCTCCAGTAACACAAAGCTACTCCCCAGCCCCCAAGTACATTGTGTGCTTTGATGCCTCCTTCCCTCTTAGTTCTGCTTAGAATGCTCTTCTTCTCTGGTTGCCTAGTGAATCATTATACACCCCCTATCATGTAGTTCATATCTTGCCACCCATCGCCCTGGCAGAATGAACTGCTATGTCTTCTCAAATAGCTCTTCCGTATAAATCCTCCACCCCTTCTCATATTGTAATGTAATTGCATGTACTTATTACCCTCTACCTTAGTCTGTTTCCTGTCCTCATAGTATTATACCTGAAACAGGGTAATTTATAAAGAAAATAAATTAACTTATTTTGGTTTTGAAGGCTAAGAAGTCCAAGGTTGAGGGGGTGCATCTGGTGAGGATCTTCCTGGTGGAGACTTTCTGCAGAATCCCAAGATAGCACAGGGCATCACATGGTAAGAGGACTGAGCATGTCCATGTGCTCTCTTCCTTTCCTTATAAGGCCACCAGTCTGTTGCTATGGCAACCCATTAATCTGTTAACTCATTAATCCATGAATTGATTAATTGAGTCTATGCCCTCATAAACTAATCACCCCTTAAAGACCTAATCTTTCAAATACCACAGTGGGATTTCCTACCCTCTTAATACTGTTACAATGACGATTAAGTAACAACATTAGATTTGGAGGGTATTATTCAAACCAGAATACCCTCTCTCCCCATTCTCGCAACCCCTGCTAAGAACTCTTTAAGGTTAAGGGCTTTACCTTACATATCTTTGTGTATTCTGCGCAGCAGACTACCCATCCCACAGCAGTACCGGGGGTAGGCAGCTTCTGACATGGTCCCCAAGATCCCCACTTCCTGGTGTTCGGGCCTGTGTGTGTTTTTCTCCTTGAATCTGGGTTGGGCCTAGTGACTCACTTCTAACAGAGTATGGCAAAAGTGATGGGATATTACATCCATGGTAAGTTTACAAAAAGCAGGGACTTCCATCTTGTTTGAGCTCTTTTTCCCTCTTGTTTGTTGACTCTGAATGGAGAACTCCATGTGACGATGAACTAAGGAAGGCCTCCAGCCAACTCATGAGAAACTGAGACCTCAGTCCAATAGCACTGAAAGAACTGAATCTTGCAAACTCCCACATGAGTGACCTAGAATCAGAGTGCTCTTGAGATA
>NW_007729727.1:293015-293859 GCF_000696425.1 Galeopterus variegatus
GATGAACTAAGGAAGGCCTCCAGCCAACTCATGAGAAACTGAGACCTCAGTCCAATAGCACTGAAAGAACTGAATCTTGCAAACTCCCACATGAGTGACCTAGAATCAGAGTGCTCTTGAGATAACTGAGCCTTATGAGTGACCCAGAAACAGAGGGCACAGCTTAGCTGGGTCCTCTATTCAAAGAAACTGTAAAATAATCAGTGCTGTATAAGCCACCAAGATTTGGAGTAATTTTTTAATGCATCAAAGGGTAACTAGGTCAGTGTGCACACATTTTCATGTTTAAACCATGGATTTACAGTTTTAAGACAAATGGTACCTGATAGTAGGAGAAACAGCTTTTGTCCCCAGAGTAGTTTGCAATGGTGGCAGTACAGGGCAGCTGTGGTTTCACAAAAATACATGGTTCCTAGTAGGAAAAGGAATCCCATGGACTCTCATAAGATGACATCATAGCAGGAGAGAAAGGAAGTGTAAAGACACATATCCAGTTCCTTCTCTTTTCCAACCCTGCAGAGGAGTATGTGTCTACACCCCTTTGGAGTTAGGCATACCAATGTGAATAGTTCTGGCCAGTGGGTTACAAGCAGAAGGGGTGTCTATGTACCACTTCCCGGATGAAGCATTTACTAAGTGGTACAAGATGCTCCAGTGTTCCCTTCTCCTGCTGTGGAAATTTTAGTGAAAAGATCATGATGTGGGAGTCTACATGACCACAGTAGCATGAATTGCTGATCTTCCTCATGGAGAACAGGTGCCCTAGATGGTTCCCTGGATTCTCAATGGACTTCTTATAAGCCACAAATTAATTTTTGTTGTGATAACCTATTTGGTTAGCGAA
>NW_007729727.1:294050-298933 GCF_000696425.1 Galeopterus variegatus
CAATGGACTTCTTATAAGCCACAAATTAATTTTTGTTGTGATAACCTATTTGGTTAGCGAATGCTGTATAACTGAGTACCCCAAAACTCATCTCTCATGGTTTTTGGGAGTTGATGGGCCCAGTTGGGCTGATCTTCCTTGTGTTCCTTTATATGGTGACAGACACTCTGAGGCTAAGGCTAGAGTGTGTTGAAGTCTTTTGCTCTCCTGTCTGGCACCTGGTACGTGATGGCCAGAACAGCTGCGGGCTGATCAGGCATGTCTTATCCACGCAGGCTCTTTGTGTGGCTAGCTTGGACTTCCTTACTGAATAGCACTTTCAGGGCTGTCATACTTACTTTCCCCAGAGCAAGAGTTCCCAGAGGCCCACGTAGAAGCTGCACTGTTTCTTAAGATTTCACTTCAGAAGTATGAGAATGTCACTTCTACCACATTCTATTGGCCAAGCAAGGCAGTAAAACCCAGCCCAGACTAAAGGGGAGGGGCATTAGACTTTACGCCTTAACGAGGAACAGCAAAATAAATTGTGTCCATCATTAATCTATCAAAAAGCCACTCTGAAAATTTGGAATTGTTTGTCACTGAAGCATAATCTAGCCTATTCTGACTAAACCACTGTCTTCTTTTGATGACTTATTCCAGGAGCAGCTTGAATTTGGGGGAGGGACGGGGGAGTTATATTTTCAAAGAGCTGAGTACAGAGTACATTTCCCCTTTTACTTTTTGTGAGTAGGCCCTAGGAGATGGTTGTTTGGGCAAAAGGTATTAGAGAGAATAATTTTCACACCTTTGGGCAGCCAAATGGTTTTACACCCTGGTGTTTAAGTACTCATGGAAATTCACAGTATTTTTGTTAAACTTATTCAAAAATGACTCAAATATTATAAGATTTATGTAAACAAACCTATAAGGTTCATATAATTATAATTTGTATTCAGAACCCTTTTTACCTTTGAATAATAGATGTAAGAAAACAATTTACCAAGAGAGATAAGAAATTATATTCTAGTGGTAAAAAGTTTTAATACATACTTATAGGCAAAGACTTTGATAAAATTGACAACTTGGGGCACGATATGAAGAGAATAATCAATAAGAGATGAAGGAGATTGTATTCAGATTCAAACAATATGAATACAGTATAGAAATAATATATAATGGTTTTCCTATGGAGGATGGTAAAACTGGTATGGAAATATTAAATAAACTAAGCAATGCTGTAAAATTAGTTCATAAAGTAATAATGGTACAGAAATTTAATTACACAAACAGTTTTGCTAAATGCCTTACAGGAATAAGAGGTGGGAGAGAGAATTTAAATAGGACACAGAAATATTTCCTAGAACAGAAGGTAGAAAAAACCATGAAGGATGGAAATACACTGAATTGTACCAAGGCTAGTGACTGGAAATGAAATCAAAATGAGATTTGATAAAGACTCTAAGAAATAACTTCAGGACCACGTCATGATGAAAGAAAATCAACTAATATTTTTCAGAATGAATAAGTCGGCTCAGGAAAAAAACAGCTACATATAAGAGAAACATACACAAATCAATTCTCTTCCTATACACCAGTAAGAATTAATTTTAAAATGTAATTACATCAGTCTATTTCTGTTGTTTATAACATAAATACCTGAAACTGGGTGATTTATAAAGAAAAAAAAATTTATTTCTTACACTTTCTGAGGCTGGGAAGTCCAAAGTCCAAGGAACACAAATGGTGGTGGTGACAGTGAGCCCTCACGTTGCAAGATGGTGGAAGCAGAGAGAACTTCTCATGTGCTCTTCTATTAAAGCCCTCAGAACCATGCCCATGACCACCATTTTTAATCCATTCACTATGGCATGGTCCTACAATCTAATCATCTCTTCAAGGCCCCACCTTTCAATTATCATAATACGATTTTCCACTCTCTTTACACTTTCACAATGGGGGCTATGTTTTGGGAGACGTCAATCTACAGCAGTAATACAGACAAAGATCCCATTCAATGGCAACAAAAACTATTTTTAAAACCTGATAGAAACATGCTAGATTAGAGGACTTTACATAGCATAGATGTTAATTCTCCCCAATTAATCTATAAATCTAATGCAATACCATTCAAAATCCAACCAAGCTCTTTTTTTTATAGAATACTAAAATTTTATCTTAAAAAGTTAATGCTTAAGAGTAGTCAACAAGATTTTGAAAAGGATCAATGATGTAGGTCTTGATGCTCTCACTTATTAATATCTGCTATAAAGTTACAATAAAACAGGGAGGAATTGGCATAAGAAGAAGCAAACTAATAAATGGATGAAAGTAAAGAGTCAAAGAACAAAACTGTATGTAATTGTTTATATATGTTATAGATGGTATATTCAATCAGGATAAGATAGATTTGGCTGCAGTAACAAAACCAACCCCTAACATCTCAGAGGCTTAACTAGTAAAGCTCATTTCTCTGTCATACAAAATCTATCTTGGATTCAAGAGACTCTCCAGGGAAACTGTACACTGGGCAGGGTTTACACAATGCCCACTGCTTCAATCCTATGGCTCTCCCATCTTAACATGAGACCTTCTCCATGATCACAGAAAGAAAAAGAGAAATGGGAAAAGATGCAAGGACCGTTTCCCTTCCTTAATCCAGAAATAGCACATATAAATTTAGCTCATAGTCCATTGGACAGAACTAATAGTAAGACTCTGCCTATCTGAAAGAAAAGGTGGTCTTCCACAAGGTGGTCTTCCATATTTAGTGGCCAGTAAATATGACGAACATTATAATGTCCACAAACAACATTTCAAATCAGTGGAAAAAACTTGTTAGGTGAATTTCCTCTTCAGCAAGGAAAAGTATTATACGTATCTACCTCAAGCTATGCCCCCAAACAAGTTCCAGATCAACTAATAAATAACACAAAATTTTAAATGCACCTGGAAAAGTTTTTGGAGAATAATTACATAATCATTTAGTGGACAAAGTCTTCCTAAGTAACATGTGAAACAGTGAAGCCATAAAATGACTCTGGGAAATTTGTCACACAATGAAAAAAAAAATTACGTAAAGCCCCACTGGGTGAAATGATCTGAAATATGAGCATACAAATGTTAAATATCTCTGAAATTCAAAAAGACTTATAAACAATTAAGAAAAATGCATACAACCCAATAGGAAAATAAAGACTATAAGTAACTATAGAAGAAGAAATAACAAATGGCAGATGAATACAAAAAGCCACTCGTGCATACTCCTGATCAGGAAAGTACAATTTATTGTTACTAATACAGTTTATTTGATGATTTCCTGTGTTTCCCCTTAGGGTTCGAACAACTGTGATTAGGACTAGCCACTCCAATATTTTAAAATCCTAAATGGATTCTAGTTACAACACCTTCCCTTTGGTAACGACATGCCCCCATTCACTTTTTGATTATACTTTCCAATTGCATGCATTTAGAAACCCGGCATGTGTGTGTCAATCTTAAAGTAGGGCTAAATGGAAACTGAAAAGCAGGGAGTCATAAACCTTATTCTATAGCAAGTGTGTGCCTCAAATATGGAAAATTGTATAGGAAGGAAAGAAAAATCACTTCAATTAATAAAAATTGCCTATAATGTTTGCTGCTCTCTCATAATCACCAGGCCAAGGAGTAACTTCATTTCATCCAACAAATTACAGCGAACGCTTACATGCAGACCTTATGCTAGGTTATATGAAATCTGAGGTATGGATCTGCTCTTAACGAGTCAAGGCATTAACTGATAACACATCAAGTAATAAAACTTCAATAATGTTTGGAAAATAGTAACACAAGAGATGCTGTGCAGTATATACGAGAAATGTCTGAATGAATTGATTCGTATACTAAATGTTCAGTGATCTAGAGCATTTGAGAATGGAAAGGCTGAGAATGTATCATGGAAGATATTGATCTTTAGAACTGCTCCGACATGTAGCTAGGAAAAGAACAGATGAAGAAGAGGGGCAGAGAAAATTTTAGGTGAGGAAAATGATACAATAACAAGAAGTGTAAGAACCTTAAGGTTTGACTCTCAACCCAAAAACAAAAACAAAAAAATCTAAAAAACTATTCCTTAGGAACAAATATCTGTTCTTGTCCTTTGGCATTCGAAGGTCGAGAAATGCACTTAACACATTTTGTCAAGATTTATTTTTATTGAATAGAAGAAACTGGAAAAGAACAAAGTTGTCCATTGAATTTATTGCTTTGCTCCATGGCAATAAAACACATTAATTAAACCATCAGTTTTTGTATGCATACCAGTAATTCACTTTATTTCATTTTAGAAAATATTTCTTAATATTTGAACTAAATATTTCTCAACAAACTTAAGTCATGTGTTTTTTAACTTTGTTTTGTTTTGTTTTTTTACATTTCAGCAAATGTGGAAAACAACCATTCTCCATTTAATAAATTTAATTTTATATTTCTAATTTATAATATTTATTCCCACCTTAGGTTCCTCTCCCTTTGTATTCATATAACATTTTGAAATCCAAAATCAGACATAGGTAATCATTAAAATATTAGATAATTCAGGCCAAGTATTCAACATTTTGCATTTACCTAATTTAAGACTTTGAGATAATTTCTAGGCAGTAATTTTATGTTCCATATGGAAGCTGGGAAAACAGTTACAACATGTTCTGTAAGATGAAACATAACTAAAATGTAGCCAAAAGTCTGTATTTCACATTAATCAGTAGTACAATTTACTACGGCATAAAAACAATACTTTAAAATTTTAAACATAGCAGGGAAGAGTCTATTTAACACCATTTAGCCCTAAGCAGCAGTGGTGTGCTGGTAAATGTTTAACAGCCCACATTCCTGAGGACGAGAAGGCCTGATTTGAGTTTGCCTAT
>NW_007729727.1:299415-301333 GCF_000696425.1 Galeopterus variegatus
TGGTAAATGTTTAACAGCCCACATTCCTGAGGACGAGAAGGCCTGATTTGAGTTTGCCTATATCTGTGTCCTAAGTATCCCACCATCGCTGATTTCAGTCTACAAACTTCATACCCACTAGCTAGTAAAACTTCTGAGATTTATCAATTGGTTCTTGCAATCTGGTGCAAGGTGACTCCAAAACTACACTGCAAACACTGATAATAGCATACCACCATTTAACAAAATGCTTACCCTTTACTTATTCTGAATATTAATGGTATGCATTAAAAACTCTAAAATACATTTATAAAATATACTAACGGTGTGTGTGTTACATATTTATGAATTTTTGAAACTACACTTGATTCAGTCCCATGCTTTTAGGCACTTATTAAATTTCTTTCTTTTAAAGTTTTTTTTTTTTNGGATTTTAATTTCTTTTGTCTAATCACTTACAAGATTGAGAATCTTTGCAAATGTTAATTGGCCAGTCTTTCCTCTTTAATGAAGGGCCAAGTCAGGTCTTTTGCTCATTTTTTACTACTGAGTTGTTTGATATTTTCGTATTGGTTTGTAGGAGTTATTTATATATTCTGGAAATTAGTCCTTTGCCAGTTACATAGGTGTTTTTGTTTTTTTGGGTTTTTGTTTTTTTTACTAATTTTATGGTGTCATTTTAGTTAATAGAATTTCGTAAAGTTTGTAGTGTATTTTCTTTCATTTTCCTTTTTTGTTAATACATTTTGCATCCTATGAAAGAGACTTTTCTCTTAATGTAAGGCCAAAAACCTATTTTTCCTATGTTAGCCTCTAAAAGTGTCTCAATTGTGCTTTTAATTTTTAGGTTTTTATACTTCTTAAAAACTTTTTTTTGATTTGATATGAAGTAGGAGTTTGATTTAATTTTTTTCATACAAGTCCACACTTGTCCCAGAAACACTTAATGAGTTCCTTAACTTTCCCTAGTGACCTGCTGTACAACTCTGTCATAGAGTAAAATTTAGTACATATGTAATTTGATTTCTGAGTTGTCTATTCCATTCCATTAAAGCATTTTACCATGCTGTTTTAATTAGTATATTTTATGATACATCTTGATATCTGGTATAGAAAATTATATCTTTGTGTATCTTTTATATGAATTCCCTGCATATTCTTGTTTATCTCTTTTCCCATACACATTTTGGAATTATTTGATATTGGCAAATCCTAAAAAACAAACAAACCAAAACCCANTTTTTTTTTTTTTTTACTAACTAAAATGAAAATAAATCTAGCTAACTCTTAAAAATACTTGCTTTCCCACAGCAGAGAGCCAAAAATACTAGGCTAGTTTTCAGATGTTTAATTTGAAAGCACAAGCACTTTCTCCTTTGATCTTATTTTATGCCATGCAAAAGAGAGAGTTTTCATCAGATCATGAAAGGTGATTAACATTTTTTTTCTATAAACTAGTGGCCTCTAAAACTCTCACTGGATAAAGGAACTAGGCAATAAATGCAACCTCAAACCCAGTATTTGGATCAACAGCAGAAAACGTTCCTGGGGAAAGGTACATAAATGTACCACCATTTTTTACTTATGTTAGAAGGTGGTAGTTTCAAGTAAAAATCATGTTGGTTATTGTGAAAGAGTAGCGACCATCTTTGGATTAGTGGAAATTTTCATTAAAAAATTTACTATACCAATGGCTTTCAACAAGGAGTAGGAGGTGACTCTGCCTCTCAGGGGACCTTTGGCAATGTCTGAAGATATTTTGGTTGTCAGAACTTGGGTGGATGGGCTGTTACTGACACGTGGTTTGCAGCACCAATATTTGCTATTGTCAGACCTTTAAATCTACCAATGTGGTGTGTCTGTAGTGATATCTTACTGGGATTTTAATTTCTTTTGTCTAATCACTTACAAGATTGAGAATCTTTGCAAATGTTAATTG
>NW_007729727.1:302298-308646 GCF_000696425.1 Galeopterus variegatus
CATTTTGGAATTATTTGATATTGGCAAATCCTAAAAAACAAACAAACCAAAACCCAAAAACTCCTGGTATGTTTTTGTTGTGATTTACATCAGGTATATAAATCAATTGAACTAGCATTTTCACTTTATGGAGTTTTCCAGTCTATCAACAAGGTTATACTTTTCAATACACCTTATTTAATGTCTTTTATTAAATTTTTATGATTTTTCCCTATAGAAATCACACTTTTTTTTGGTCATATGAAGTACTAGTTACTCAATTTTTAAATGCTATTTGAGATGGTTTATTTTTTTCTGACGGTTTCTAGTACATACAAACACATATCATTTTTGTATATTAATTTTGCATACAGCTAACTTGCTAAACTCGCATTTTTTTAAAAAAAATAGGAATTTGGTGGCAGGAAGAGTTCTAAGATGGCCCCTAAGTTCCTGCCCTCTGGTATACACGCCCTTTGCACAGGGCCTATGAGCAGGATGGGATATCATTCCATGATTGTTTCGTTATGTGGCATAGGTGAAGCGATTTTTACAGATGTCATTAAGGTCTCCAATCAATTTATTTTGAGCTAATCAGAATGGAGTTTTTTTCTCTATGCCCCTGACCTAATCATTTGAAAACTCTTAAGGAGGATCTAGACTCTTCCTGAAGAAAAGAGACTCTTCTAGCCTTGAAGAAGTAAGCAGCCATACTGTAAGCCACCTGTGGAGAGAGTTGGCCTCTAGCAGCTGAGAGCCTCAGTTCTACAATCACAACAAACTGATTTCTGCCAACAACTGAATGAGCTTGGAAAAGGTCCCTGAGCTCCAGATGAGAGCACTGGGGCCAACCAAGAGCATCAGCTACGTCCTCATGGCCCACAGAAACAATGAGATAATAAATGTCTGTTTTTTGAGCCAGTAGGTTTATGGTAATTTGTTACTCAAGTTTCTTTTAGATTTTTTACATAAACTCAAAATATAAATATGTTCAAAACAAATAACGAGAGTTCTATGTCTTCCTTTCCTATCTTTATACTATTTATCTTATATTCTTCCCTTATTGCTTTAAGACTTCTAATACAAAGTTGACTACAAATGATGGTAGTGCATTATTGTCTAGTTCTTTATATCAAAGGTAAAGTTTTCAATGTTTCCATGTTAAGTATGATATTTCTTGTAGGTTTTTGTAGATACTCTTCAACCAGATTAAGCAATTCTTGACTATCCTTATTTGCTAAGAATTTTTGTCAAGAATGGATGTTAACTTTTATGAAACACTTTTTCTACACCTTTTAAAATTATATGATTTTTTTCCTTCAGATGGTCAGTGTGTTGAATTACATTAACTGACATTCTAAGGTTAAAGCAAACTTTCATTTCAGGGGAGGGGAGGTGGGAAAAGCAGTTTAGTCATGGTGCTGTATCCTTTTTATAAATTTTTGTACTCTGTTTCACAATATCGGTCTAAGATTGTTGCATCTATGTTAATGTCTGAGAATGATCCTTAATTTTTCTTTATTTATCTGCTCTCTTTGTGTTTTGATATCAAGTATATGCTGGTCTCATGCAATGAATTCTGTGAAAAAGTGGTGTAAGATTGCAATTTTTTTTCCTTGCATATGTTTTAGAACAAAGTGGTAAAATATCTAAATCTGGAGGACTACTGAAGAATTTGATATAGTGTCTTCAGGTTGTCAAGACAAATATGTTAAATATGCTAACACTTAGAAACATCCAAATATAGCAAGCTAAACTTGTTTAATCAGTTGACTACTGTTGCAGAAACATAGCTGCAGAAATTGAATGAGAATATAAATCAGCACTTCTTGAACTAATTTGACCACTAAATACTTCTTAAATTTTAATTTGTAGAGTGTATTTTGTTAATTTAAAACATTTTTCTTTCATTCAAAAATCCAAGGGAAAGAATTTGTGAATTTGTTTAGTATAGTGTTTCATAAACGCTAAATCCTGAATGAGATGGCAAATGCATGCTAAATCTAAATATTGAATTGGCATACATCAGTTAGTTAATAAATGCTACTTATGTATTAAAGCTCACATTTTGCATTTATGATGCATGGAAAAGTATAAACTATGTGATTCAGTTATGGAGCAAGAGTACAATGCCACACTCAAAAATATTGTCAAAATAACCCTACTTGTATTTCTTAAGTCTTATGAAAGAGACACTTAAGCCACTTAAGCTTCTTTAATAAAGTAAAAATAAAAAATGATAAAATTCTATTTCTCCTCCCACCTAATTCCTCATTCAGCAAAGCTGTTCTTAAATCTTCCTCACACGCACATGCATGCGCGCACACACACACACACACACACACACACACACACACACACACACACCTGAAAACCATAATCCCTTTTCTTAGACCTTGGCCTCCTATTCCTCTGTTCTTTCCACAGGAACCCCTAAAGTTACAAACTCCCTCAAGGATGGGAGTGGAAAGGGGACTGGAGAAAACAAGGCAGACTTCACTTCAAAAGCCAAGAAGGAGGCTGTAATCTCACTGATAAACCCTGAGCTTCATGGGCTTCCGATATACATTGATAGACCACACCATTTAAAAAGATGAATTATGGCACAGCAAAAAGAGCAGTGATATGTTCCTATTTGGTCAATTTTACTTGCTTTGTAAAGAATTTCTAAGAAATTTTTTTGCTGTGATTGATGTTTTTTTTCCTTCGATAGTACACCTATCAATTTGCTATGGAATACTAGGTTTCCAAGAAACACAATTTCCACAAAATTTACTGTTTTTTAAAGCATCACTTAGTTTTTAGACATCTTCCTAACCATTTCTTTCAAATCACCATCTTTAAGGTGACTTTAGATGTCCTTGTTGAAGGTTTACTAAATAAAGTTTGTAGGTGCAGCACAGAGCCTAGTGTCAACCATATGAAAAATATTCAGAAGTTGTTTGTGGCCTTAATTCATTACAGGCCTTTATGACCTTTAGTCATGTGAGTGTATGTGGATAATTTCAGCCGTACATAAGTCATATCATAGACACCTCACAAGCTTAGATTTATGAATAATCAGCTGAGGTTTTAGTAGGAAGAACATAGTAAAATAATTTGAGTTGATTAATCGACAGAAATAAAAGTCGTAACTCGACCTATATTGCTAATGCAAAATATTTTGCACTCTCTAAAATGAAAAATTTATAGAGTATACATAGAACACCTCCATTTGTTAATGTGGGATTCTCTTTCTAAGAGGACCAATTATAAATTCACAAAAAGTCAGTAGAGATCAGGTAGAATTTGCCATGAGTGCTCTGAAGTTGGTTTGTTCACTTTGTATAAGATTAAGCTATATATAATTGTGGTTTGTTTGTATATTTTTTGATACTTGCTTGTCACTTTAATTAAAGCATTTGAAAATCTCATACTGTTGAAGTTTATTAACATGAGATAATGTTGATCATAATGCAGTATATAGTAGATTAGGTTATGAAATAATATGTTTAGTATGATATAAAATTGGGAAAATACATAAGTGTGTTCCATCACAAAAAAATACCCTTTCAGAAAATACATCAACACTTTTCCTAGTGGTTAATAGAAAGTGTTATAGTGTGTGCTGTAATTAATATAATTTGTAGATAATGCTATATCAGTATATAGAGAGTTTCCTCATTTTTTTAACAACATCTATGTGTTTATGAACAATCTCACCAGTTTTCCATTGATGGCATTTAGGTTATTTCTAAACTTTTACTCTTGTAAACAATGTTGCCATGGACAATATTGTACACACACTGCATTTCATATGTGTAAGTACATCTGTAGATTTTTTTTCTAGAAGTAGAATTGCTGACTTGGAGTGGAAATGTGCATTTGTAACTTTAACAGCCACGACCGTCCATATCAATGGCCCTCTGTAGAGATTGTCCCAGTTCATGCTCCCATAAGCAAAGTATGAAAGTGGCTTCCACACACCCCTTCCAAGGAAGCTTACACTGGGTTTAATTCACTTCTTTCTCCGAAACTTTCTTAATGCAAAAATCGTAAAAACCACATAAGCGAATATTGTGGTGGTATTATAGGTGATCCTCTCCCCTTTGGTCTTTTTTTTCTTAGTTTTTTTTTTTTTTTTAAATTTTCTAGTTAACAGGAAAATATCAAGTTACAGAGCAGTGTGTATAATATACCATAACTGGTATAAAAAATAGTTGGAAAAAGAATGAAAGTATGTACAGCATCTATATATATGCATAGAAATTCTTTAGAAGTTGAGATACCACATAGACTGTAATAAATCAGAGATATATTTCCCAATATCACATTTTATTAAGAATGGCAAGGGCTTACACAATCGAAATGCTCAGATGAAGCAGAGAGAAGGCTGGTGAAGATGTAGTGGCTCTACAGGTACCAGCACCTAGAGATGCACTCTCTAGGTGAAGTTCACAGGATTGTGTAGCATCTCCATGTGTACCCAGGTATAGCCCAGGCATAGCCTACCTGAACATTCTCCTGGCAGCTCCACCTCAGTGATTGTGAGTTCTATTTACTTTAGGCTATCCTTAGCAAGAGACTGCCTTCTAAGAGCCTTTCAGAGCCTCTTCCTCCTACAAATATCAGTATGCCTATTCATCTCACCAAATGACTTTGAGGTTAGACCAGGTCCCAAGCCTTGCCCCTGGGGACATGTCCCTTGTAACAGAAGTAAGTGGATCCCACGCAGCCGACTCAACTCCTTCCTCCCAGAAAGGTATACAACAGAATCTTAGAGAAGATGGATATTCAGGATTAGGGTAAGATGGAGACTTTAAACTGAATATCCTTTTGGTTCATGTGAGGGTGTTACTTATTCAAAAATGATTAAATAAATACAATTAGCAAAGGTAATAAAGTAGAAGCATGCAATTTATAACTAGTAGAACTTGATATTTCTGGATTCCAATTTTGTCCATATTAATGGAAAATGCTTCTATGCTGTACTTAAACATTGCCAATTTAATTTTGATAATGGAATATTTGGCACAGGGAAGATTGGGACCGAGGAGAAGAATGTGACAAGATTAAAATTCTCTTGCTAAGAGCAGTACATATTCTTGTGTTTGTTTTGAAACCCTACCTAATAAAAGCCTTTTCTCCCCCTACTTAAATATATTAATGAATGCTATGTGTTTTCTAAATGTATTAGTGGCATTAGCACTTATAAGTTAACCATTGTATTTTATCATACTTTCCGAAGTAATGGCTAGTCTGCAGACACTACCAGACTAGTCCTATATTAACACTTTATTGCCTTAAGCAAGACATAATTTTTTTTGTCTCAGCTACAAATATAGTATGGTATGGTGACAAAAGCCAGATAGACCTAGTATTTGGGCTACATTTGGCCTGTCACTTACTACTTATGAATTCAAAGTTACTCAACTTCTCTGAGTTTCACTAATATTATCCACACCTATAAAATGGGGATATTAATGCCAATCGTTTTAGCCCAGGTTCCCTAGAAAATGAAGTCTGTGGCCCAGTTGAAAGCTCTGATACTTAATTTGGGGGGTGCAGGGTAAAAATCTGGAGCAGCAAGAGCAAGCAAAAGAAGGGACATGAGACAAAAGGAGGAAAAGACATAATAATCCCCATATGAATCCACCAGGCATGGGATTTCCTGGATCGCTGAAGAGAAAATCCATACAATCAGATCAGTCTATTGGTCATCGGAAGGAGAGATACTGTAATTGACTGAGCTTAGCACATCTCTTTCCTGCTAGCCAAAGTTTGCCTCAAACTCCACTCCAATGTGATACCCTTCGGTCCTTTCAGCTGCCCTGTGGAATGCCATATCCCAGGTCCCATGGTGTGATGTCTCATTGAAGTCCTCAAGTGGCTGGAGGAGTCACAACTTCAGATGGTATGTCTGGCTGCTTCGTGGTGGCCATGAGAGAAGTTCCAACATCCATGGGACAAGTGACTGTCAACCCCAGGAGTCGGGCATGACCCAGAGCTGAGTTGGCATGGTGTGGAAGTGGCTGAGATAGAGCAGGTGGCTGAGGTTCCAGAAGGTGGCAGGTGCCTAGAGAATTGAGAACAGGCATAATGACTTTTGCTTCCAATATACCTAACTTGCCTTTTGTGTGCATGTGATGGTTAAATAAAATAAATTGTGTTTTATGCCTGAAACAATGTTCAACAATGCTAGTTCCCTCAAATGGCTATAATAGCTATTCTATTAATCTCTTAGGGAATATTATTGAAATTAATAATACATAAGGGATGTTTATGCTTTGAATACTCAAATAAAATCTCCTTTGTTAATCACCTAGCTTCAGTCAATTAGCATTATTTTGCCCATCTTGCTTTGTGAATATCTTCCTTCACATTTTTTTT
>NW_007729727.1:309278-309710 GCF_000696425.1 Galeopterus variegatus
TTTCACCCACAAAAGCATCAGTTTATCACCAACAAACAAGGGCTTTTTTTTCAACAAACCACATTGTTATTATCATACCTTATAAAGTGAACAGACTTGCTTAATACTATCTGATTCTCAATTTTTTCAAATTTCCCCACTTTCTTGAATATGTCTTCTAACTGTTGATATGATCAGGTTACAGGCAAGTTTGATACATAGCATTACATTGAAACATCTCTAACATTCCTCCTCCCATACTCCACTGTTCTATACCATTTATATTTTGAAGACACTTGGTCATTTTTCCTGCCAAATTTCCTATTTTTCATTAAGGTGATGTAGTCAAGATTTACCTGCATCCTAACTCCCGGTAACTACTGATCTCTTCTTGGTGCATACAGTTTGTTTTCCAGAATGTCATACACATGCTGTCATAGTATGTAGCCCTTG
>NW_007729727.1:310698-311698 GCF_000696425.1 Galeopterus variegatus
AAATGACTATTTAAAAAACAAAACAAAAAAATGTGATTACTGAGATATTTTGATCTTTTGAAGAAAGACTTGAAGAACGTTCTCAGACTTCATGGACTATGGGACTGTTTGTACTATCAAGATAGACCACAGAAAAAAAAAAGTAAGAGGATTATGAGAATGACAGAAAAATACTCATTGGGTTTCAATGATGTTGAATTTAAGGTGTTTACAGGCTATTGGTAATATGATTACAAACAATGGAAAACAGGTTTGGAAATCACGAGCATTTAGAGGTAGGTGAAAAAAATGTTATAATGGTAATTAAAAATTGAGATGATTTTAGAAAAGTTTAAGCTCCTCTCTCAGTCTAGTAAATTTTATATTATACTAAGAAGTTAGACAGAAAATAGCTTCTTTTTCAATGGTAGTTATAGTCCTTTCTTAACTTTTCTCAAAATGGAAAAATCAGTGAACATTGTTGTTTCTCTTCATAGCAATAATCTAGTTTGATTTTCTTTTCATGGCTGCCCAAATTTAATCAGATACATAATCCAGGGTCATTAATAGATTGTTTATTTACTTCAGGGGACAATGAGCTTTTGAAGGCTGGTTCTGAGAATCTACTCACTTAGGTGCCCTTGTGCCCTCAGTGGGAGCAGGGATTATTGCTAAGACCCTTAGATGCAAGAACTTNGTGCCCTTGTGCCCTCAGTGGGAGCAGGGATTATTGCTAAGACCCTTAGATGCAAGAACTTGGATATTACCAGAAAAGATTAATGGACTCTACCCTGGCATGACCTCACTGTGATAGCATTCCAGACCATGGTTCAAATGAGGTAATACATGAGAAAATCTTGATATAGTGCAAAGCTCTATATGAATATTATTTACTGTTATTATTATTGTGGTTGTTATGATAAAATAAGGCTGGGTCAGTGGATCAGCTTGCATCATTAGCACAAACATGTTAAAAGGGACTTTAGTAGTGTGATGATTTGTGTGTGTGTGTGTGTGTGTG
>NW_007729727.1:312049-313175 GCF_000696425.1 Galeopterus variegatus
CACAAACATGTTAAAAGGGACTTTAGTAGTGTGATGATTTGTGTGTGTGTGTGTGTGTGTGATATCAGCAGATTTTCCTATCAACTAGAGGTCTCTGATATAGTTCCTTAACTAGTCCCTAAAAAAAACGTCATTAATGTATTCAGGGATTCTCAACCTCAGAAATTTTAACATTGGACCTGATAATTTGGGAATGGGGAGCGGGGTTGTTCTGTACATAGTAAACTAGCACACCTGGCCTGTTCCACTTCCCCAGTCCTGACAATCAAAACTATGTCCAAACATTGTCAAATGTTCCCTAGGGGACAAAATTGTCTCCTTTTGAAATTCATCTTGACTCATTAATAACAGAGATAAACAGTATTCAGGAACAGTGCTCCAATTGTCACCTAATTGGACGATTGCCTTCTAGAGATGCTAAGTGAGAGATGCTTAAACACTGGAAGGCAAGAAAGTTACTCAAAGAGAAGCAGTTGATGCCAGAACTCCTAACAGCACAGGGGACAATTGGAGCTACCAAATATGGTGATTAGGTAGAGGTTTTTTAACCCACTGGAGGCATCTGTCCTCTCTGCATCTATAGTGTCATTTTCTGAGCCCCAACAGTCTCTCAACAGAGCCACTGACACAATGCTACCATCATAGAAGAAGTCACTCTCTGGCAGAAGGGTAGAGCTTGCTCCACGAAGGGAGAGATGGATAATATTTTTTATCATTTTTTAATCAGTTTCTGAAAAATTGATGAAACATTAGTGCAAACATAAAAACTCTAATCTGTAACCTCCCTCTCAGTGTTCTGGTGTGGGCAGAAAATCGTATTACACATTTGCAGATCATATATACGAAATTTAGAAAGTGTCAGTGTTTTGTTGCTGCTGCTGTTGTTTTTAATATACAAATATGAAGTTCAGCTTAAGGTGCAATGCAAAACTGAGCAACATTTTCTTTATTGGTAAGCAAAAATAATAAAAGCTAACAACAGCATAGAATGTAACTCCAAAAAAGTTAATGTTTGGGGCCGGCCCGGTGGCGCACTGCTACAGTGCGCCGCTTGGGAAGCGCGGAGGCTCTCCCACCGAGGGTTCGGATCCCACATACAGACCGGTTCCCGCTCACTGGCTGAGCG
>NW_007729727.1:314093-317054 GCF_000696425.1 Galeopterus variegatus
GAAAGAAAAAAAAAAAAAAAAAAAAAAAAAAAAAAAAAAAAGTTAATGTTTAATAAATATACACACATACCAATATGTATACAATTTTTATTTTTAAGTTATTTTGGACTTACAGAATTGTTGTAAAAATAATACGTATAGTTCCTATACAGCTCCTCATCCAGGTTCTCCTAATGCTAACATCTTACAATTATCAACACAAGGATATTAACATTGGTATACTGTTATTAACTAAGCTGCCCTTATTTGAAGTTGACCAGTTTTTTCACTAGAGTCTGTTTTTCTGTTCCCATCTCCTATCCAAGATCCTACATTGCATTTAGTTGCAATGTCTACTTGGTCTTGTCAATCTGCAACAATTCCTCAGTCTTTCCTTTTTTTCATGATCTTGACAGGAGGGATATCTCTCAGTTTGGGCTGATGTGATGTTTTCTCACGATTAGATTGAGGTTCTGCATTTTTGGCAAGACACCACAGAAGTGACCCTGTGTCCTTCTCAGATTGTCCCTTCTGAAGGTTTGTGATGAAAATGTGTCTATTATCAATGAATGTTACCCTTATTCCCTTGGTGACGGTGACATCTGCCAGGTTTCTGCACTGTAAAGTTATTGTTTTTCCTTTGTATTCAATTAATGTCTTGAGGAAGACACTTTGAGACTATGCATATATACTGCCTCTCAACTTTTGCCTACTAAATTTATCAGTAGACTTTCCTGCAACAATTATTTCTCTGTTGCTTGCCTTGTGGTGGTTTTCTATTCCCCCCATTTCTTCTACATTTATTAAATTAGAATTCTTCTCTAGGTAAAGCTTTCCATTCTCCCCCATTTATTTACTATTAACTACTTACTCTATCAGCATGGGTTCATGAATATTTATTTTCTTCTCTGGATTATAAACCAATGCTGTCATGATTTAATTACTCAAATTGTCCTAGCTTTGGCTGGTGGGAGCTTTCTCAATTTGGTGCCTGTGTCCTTTTGACTTGTTCACATCCTTTTCTGAGCATTTCATTACTTCTGGCACTACAAGAGATTTCAGGCTCATCTTGTATTTTTTCAATTAAATTTTCTTTTTTTTTTTCATTTTAAAATATAGGTTTAAAAGGATTTTCATGCAGTTAATAAGAAAAGGACTGGGATTTACAAAAGCCAAGTCGTAATACTAAAAGAAAAAAGATTTAATCTCTGAAGAGAAGGGATGTGGTAGATTTGGGGAAGAAATGCAGAAAAGCAAGGCAAAGGGCACATTCAGGAAACAGGTGAATTTGGGAAGACAATAAAGTAAGTGGGAGCAGAGAGAATTATTTTTTTTAATTTAAATGACACTAAGGCACAGTAAATGAAAAAAAAATTATTGAAAAAGAGAAATGCAGAGATGGTTTAGAACAAGGAATAATTTACATCTGAGTTTATATGACTCTTGGGCACTTTATAACATTAAAATTAAATACTTCATCTGTACTATGATAACATTTATGAAAATTTGGGCAAATATAAAAGTTTCTAATTTTTTATTGCTCTGGTGTTATTTTTAGTTTTAGAGTTTGTTAAATTTGTGGATGGCTCCCGTCTCTGACATAAAACATACTTTGATTTTTTTTTAATGAGATAGAAGAGGAAAAAGATCAGGGGATTTAATATGCTCTTTCTTATCAATTGCAATGCCAAGCCTTGGATAGCCGTCACCCCTTCTGCTTTCAGTCCGAAGGAAGTGATCTTAAGTTCTAGTTCTGGGCTCTGGATCTTAGGTGGCTCCCCCCAATCACTGGGGAATGATGATACTTGAGGAGACGTTGCTTTTCTAACCATGTCTCTGCTGCTTCCAGGAAGTTCTGTTCTAGATCAGTTCTCCCTAGGGTAGGAACTCTGGGCTAAAGCCAAAATCCTATTTCACAAGAGTGAAGACAAGCTACAGATGCAGTCATAAAAGCAAAGTCCTGGAACAGCCTCATGTATATATGGAAACTTGTTATAGGGTGGAGGTGGCACTTCCAATCAGTGGGAAAATGGGGACTTGTTTACTGGAAGGTATACTATTACTAAAACTGGATAAACACACAGAAAAAAAGTTGGATTCCTTCCTCATACTATATAATCAACTGAGTCTTGGGTGAGTAAAGATTTCAACTCAAAAAAGCACAAGCCATAAGGAAAAAATAAGTGAATTTTCCTACAACAAAATTAAGAGTTACTGTTCAATGTAAGACATCATGGACAATTTAAGTTAAATGCTCTTTCAAAAATCTCTAAGGCATTAATATCAATAATATTTAAGTATGTTAAGAAAAGAGTAGTCACCAAAAGGGGAAATAAATGAATAAGCAATTCACAGTAAAACCAAAAATGACTAGAAAGTATAAAAAGATATACTTTGCCACACTGGAAAGCAGCTTAATGGAATGCCCAATCTATTTGACAAAGAAATAATCCCAAAATCATGTAATATCAAGTGTTAGCAGGAAAATGAGAAAATGGGAGCCCTCATGCATTCCAGGTAGAAGTTTGGACAGTGCAGCATTCTGAAGAGAAATCATTCCTTACTTTAGGAAATTATATCTGTGAAATTGCCATAAAATACCTCTGAGAATATAAACCAGGGAAATTCTTGCACAAGGGTCATACACAAGATTGCTTATGTAAGCATAGGAGGCAACGTGGTTTTCTATCACTAGAAAAAAAATGGAAACAAAAAGTGGTGGATACTATGGAGTAATTAGACACAAATAACTAGAAGTAGAAACAGCGAAGGGAGGTTCCAAAAGAGACTGGGGTGAAAATAAGTAAGAAACTGAACAAAATCAAAGAAAATATAAACATTATTTCTGAAGCAACAAATACCCTTGATGCTAAGAGGAAAATAAAAATTATTCCTAAAGTGATGATAACTTGGGTTTTTAACCACGCGAAATGATACACAAACACGTTTTTTTTTTTTTTTTTTTTTTTTTTTTTTTTTTTT
>NW_007729727.1:318054-331026 GCF_000696425.1 Galeopterus variegatus
GGAACCGGTCTGTATGTGGGATCCGAACCCTCGGGCGGGAGCGCCGCCGCGCTTGCCAAGCGGCGCACTATCCAGTGCGCCACCGGGCCACCCCACAAACACGTTTTATATTTTGTTGATATGATTTTTCTTCCAGACCCTTGTTTTAGAGTCTAAAGAAGGAAGCTGATAACTAATATATTAACTCCCCACACCGCTCACTCTACTTCATACTAACCAAGAACAAAGAAAATCACATTCTGTGGCATTTGGTTCCTGAGAATAAGGCTGAATGCTCCCAGGCAGGTGGAGTTCTAAAATTGTTCCTGCTGAGCAGTGTTAGATTGGTTTTAAAGTTTATGCCAGTAGATGGCGATAGAGTTCATAACTATGCAGTCAATTCCTGCATGCTGGGGGATCTTTTCCATACTACATAATTCATCCATTTTATTTATTTATTTAAAATTATTCTTTGATATACAAATATAATTATGACTCAGATAAGTATAAGGTACTATGAATTCCTAGAAGACACTTCTCCGTTTCTTTGTGTAATCTTTAATACCTAACATAAGCATAATATACATATTTAATATATGTATTTATATATATAAATTATATATACTATACACATACATTAAATGAATAAATTAAAGGAACATAAAAAGCATGTTAACCAGCAACATATATACCTTTGTTCCCTGTCTTATAAAGGTTAATCTCAGAACTTGCTGACCTTCCAACTTGAGGAGGAAATTTTTTATTTACCGTCAACTATAGAGTCTAACAGAAAGAAAGAACTTAGTATTTGTCAAGTGAATTAATGTATTCAGTTGGCTCTTGTCTTTCCTCCATTCTTCTTGAGCTAATCATCATTTCAAAATATGCTATTTCTTTAAAATCTCAATTAAGAGACTATTGAATTTGACACTTGTAACAGGATATCAAATTCAATCATTAAACTGAATTGAGTCTTTGTTGCATTCCCTCAACGAATCATATTTTCCTACACTTATGTTAAAAGTTTCCCTGTCAGAGTAAATAACACAGGGAAGAGAAAAAAACTACAATACTCCAAGTGCCTAAAATCAGATGAAGCTGAAATGGATTATGTGATTGGTAAACGAGACACAGAATAAATTCCACACCAGCTTGGCACTTGTGGCTTCTTGTGTAACTTGGAAAAGGCACTGTAACTCCACATCACTTAATCACCATATAACAAAAGAAGCCCACTTAATAATGTGAGAGAAGTGTAGAGTATGTTCAGTTAATAGCTATATGTTTCCTATATTGTTCTCTCACCTCCAGCAAGCAATCCATTTCTGACCCAGTTATGAATTTTGGAATTAACTTTAGTATGTGCCCAACTTCTTTTTGCTCCATAGGGACATTCCTCTGAGCTCAGAGACACGAGCACCTGCTGCTAATAATGCCCCTGCTCAGAAGTCTGGGCCCTGGCCCCACCAAGCAACTTCTCCAAGCCTAGCTGGCCAGTACCCTCTCTGTAAAGCTCTGAGTTTCAAATCCACTGGGTCCCTGCTCCACATTTCTCATTTAAATTAGTCCAACACCTTGCCTCTGTTCCCCAGCCTTTCCAGTGGTACTTGTTTCAGTGATACCTTTTTGTGCACTTTATTTTTTCAGTGCTGGGTTAGCACTTTTTTACACTGAATTCTCATTGTCAACAGAACTGGTGTGGTTTCTGTCTCCTGGGTAGACACTGACTGATAAACCCCGCTGTTGGCTGAAAGTGCACTTATCTTCTCTATTGAAATCTTAGCGAATTTCTCATCCAAGAGGTTAAGTGAACTAATGCATGGTAAACATTTACCTTTACTCTCAAATTAAAATAAAAGAGCCTCCTGATCACAGGATAGAAAAAACACAAAAGGGTGACAAACACATATTTCAGCTATTTTTGCAAAATATGTACCCTAATTCTACAGCAAAAACATAGTTACACGTAGTATTACTCTAACTGATTGGAAAAATAAAGTTCGACGACTTCAAAAAAGGAAAGACACTTTAACCCTGAAACTGAAAGCATCAATATTGTACATAATAATGAGAGAAAATTGAATATACTTAAGGAATTCTGATTATTACGTTATCCATAAGGTTAGCCACAACACATTCTGTTTTATATGACTTCTTGCTTCTCAGTGTCGAAGGAAACTATCTGGACAGTTGCTTCCTGTCCAACAGCATGCCTTTTTCAAAGAGTAGTCACATTTTAATGGGAAAGGCGTTCTGTCACAGGAAAATTAAATTAGCTGGGATTAAGATTCAGGGATTATGATTTCTCTTCTATTTTGGTAGCTTTTGTTTATCTGTAACATTTGTCAGATAATGGACTACAAGTAGATGGCTCAGTTTCATTCTGTTTTGTTTTGTTTAATGAGATGTCCCAGCTTACTTTTCTTATTACAGCATATAAATTACCATGGCTAAGGTATTTTTGAATTTTCAAATTTTTTTCTTATGTGAACATACCTTTGTTGAGGTTTTTTTCATATTACATGAATAATACTTGCATTTAAAAAAAATTCAGAAGATACATCAAATTATGTGGAGAAAAGTAAAAATTCCCTGATATCTCACGACCTTATCTCCTTATGCAAGCACATTAATTTACAAAATTTTATGTAAAATTTATGATGGAAAATTTTTTAATACCACTTTGTAGAACTATTTAGAATTATCTAGTGAAGCTGACCACATGGATAACCAGCAAACCAGCAATTCTAGCCCTGGGTGGGTGCACTGGAAAAACTTGTGCACACATGCCCCAGGGAACATATACAGGGATATTCACAATTACCCCAAAAAGGGAACAATACACTTACTCATCAGCATGAGTGGAGGTAAATAATCTGTAGTAGTCGTAACTAGATGATTATAGAGCAGCAAAAATGAACGGACTATTCTGCAGCATGGATGACTACCAGAAACATAATTTCTGAAGGAAAAAAAGCAGTTTCAAAAAATGCATATAAAATAATTCCATTTTTATGAAGATGATAAACATGAGAAACTAAATTTTGTTTAGGAATATGTGGTTAATCCATAGACATATGATATACGTGTGATATAGCACCATAATTTTTTTCCTTTTTTTTTCTTTTGTTACCTCTACCTTACCCCCTCTCTCTCATCTCACATCTTTTTCTCTATCAAAATCTTAGCATTTATCCTTCCATAGTACAACAGCCATGTGGATGATTACTCAGAACTAGCCACTCATTACACTGCAAGAAATGCAGTTAGCTGGCAGCCTCCAGTGGTGAGGCCCTTCAGTTTCCATTTCAGCTTGAAGTTGAAGCTACACTATTTCTGGAGCCAACCCCAAGCAACCGACTGAGCAGAGTGGGAGCACTGGATGGACGTTGGCTCCCTATTTGAGACTCCTCCTGTGGGCAATCTTTGCTCCAGCGTTTTCCATTAGGTTAGCCAAGACTTTGACAGATGGGATCATAATCTAAGGCTTTCTTTATCCTATCCTGCAACCTTCCCCTTTTATCTTTCATGGGTGCAATGCCCCCCAAAGTCTGTTGCACTCTTAAGCCCATCTCAACATCTGTTTCCCAGGGAACCTGATTGAAGCACTTACTTTTCTCCAATCCACCTAATTATATACAACTGCACACATTGAAAAGTTTTGCATTGTTTCCTTTACAAAACTGTGATAATATCACATACGACTCTATTTGTTTTGCTTTCCTAACAAGATAGTGTGGAAATACCAACTAGTCCACCATTAACAAACTGACTATTTTAGGGCCGGCCCGGTGGCGCACTGGATAGTGTGCCGCTTGGGAAGCGCGGTGGCGCTCTAGGGGTGCAGAGTGGGATGAGGAAAGGACAGAGCGGGAGGGAGGTCAGAGATTAATTGGGTGGGAGACACTGAGAATAATAGCAATTTGTGGTAATGGCCATGCTGCTCGTATGGATCTGGCCATCACATCTTGGGCACAAGTAGTGACCGTCAGCTTTGTAACCCATGAATGTTCATAACCAATAAAAAAATTAGAAGTTATTTGATCTCTAAATCTCAGTGTAACAATCTATAATGTGAGGACAAGAACAACAAACTCCTAAGGATGTGTTAAAGCAAGAACAAAAAAAGGCATTCGGTACACACCATGTACTTAATCACATGAATGCCTAGAATTGTTTTTTTTTTTTTTAATTTTGTCAATATACAATGTAGTTGATTATTGTGTCCCATCAGGGCAATCTTTGCTCCAGCGTTTTCCATTAGGTTAGCCAAGACTTTGACAGATGGGATCATAATCTAAGGCTTTCTTTATCCTATCCTGCAACCTTCCCCTTTTATCTTTCATGGGTGCAATGCCCCCCAAAGTCTGTTGCACTCTTAAGCCCATCTCAACATCTGTTTCCCAGGGAACCTGATTGAAGCACTTACTTTTCTCCAATCCACCTAATTATATACAACTGCACACATTGAAAAGTTTTGCATTGTTTCCTTTACAAAACTGTGATAATATCACATACGACTCTATTTGTTTTGCTTTCCTAACAAGATAGTGTGGAAATGCCAACTAGTCCACCATTAACAAACTGACTATTTTAATGGCCATAGTCACTGATGTTCCTCAATTTGTCAGTTTTTCCACGAATGGGAATTTTTTCAATCTTTTTGCACTCCAAAACACACTTATAGTAAACAAACTTGCATATATATTCTTATTTACTAGTCTTTTTTATTTCAGTGAGACAGACTTCAGAAGTAGGATTTCAGGAGGTACAAGTATGTGCATTTTTAATTTTAATAAAATATTGGCAGGCTGCATTCCAATAGGCCGTAAAAAATGAACATTCTCATCAGCCATGTGAGAGAACACCCTTTTCTCCCACATTCCTGCCAGTAGCAGGTGCACTTACACTCATGACATTTTCCTGTCCGAGAGTCATAAAGTGATGCCTCTGTTACTTATATTTCTATGCTCTGACAATGAGAGAAATTGAGCATTTTCACATGTTTATTGTTATTTGTATTTGCTCTTTCGTAGATTGCCTTTTCATATCACCAATCCTTTTTTCCTATGAATTGTTATTAACCTGTAAGAACTCTGAATATTACACTGTGTAACTATATACATTTTAAATTTTTGTAAGGTCAAATATGTTTATCTTTTCTTCTATAGCTTCTTGGGTTTCCTATCTTGGTAAAAAGGGTTTTCATGGGGCTGGCTGGTTAGCCTAGTTGGCTACAGCAAGGCAGTGCCTACTTATAACATCAAGGTTTGATTCTCCATACAGGTCAGCTGCCAAAAAAACCCGAAAGGGTTTCCATAAAACCACTCTTCCTTTTTTTTTTTTTTTTCCAATTTGTTTCCTAAACTTCTTCCTCTGATGCTTATTGTTTCTTGTTTCCTTTTTAAATTTCTTTTTTTCTTCAGAACTCAGTTTAAATTTTTTTTTTAATTTATCAATATACAATGTAGTTGATTTTCATGTCCCTTTATGGGTTCCTCCTTTTCCCCCTTTCCTCTCCCCCCTCCCCCCACATCAACAACATATCTGTTCACTTGTCTTAACAAGTTCAAGGAATTGTTATGATTATGTCTCTCCCTGCCCCCCCATTTGTTTGTTTGTATATTTATTTATTTATTTTTAGCACCTCCCACAAATAAGTGAGAACATACGGTATTTCTCTTTCTGTGCCTGGCTTATTTCTCTTAATGTACTTTTCTCTCAGTCCATCCATGTTGCTACGAATGCTGTTATTTCATTTTTTTTTTTGAATAGCAGAGCAGTATTCCATTGTGTAGGTATACCACATTTTCCTTATCCACGCATCTGATGATGGACATTTAGGTTGGTTCCAACTCTTGGCAATTGTAAATAGTGCTGCAATAAACATGGCAGTGCAGGTATCCCCTCGATATGATGATTTCCATTCCTCTGGGTATATTCCCAGCAGTGGGATATCTGGGTCATATGGTAGATCTATCTGTAATTGAGGAACCTCCATACCATTTTCCATAAAGCCTGCACCATTTCGCTGTCCCACCAACAGTGTATGAGGTTCCTCTTTCTCCGCATCTTCATGTGCATTTATCATTCTCAGTCTTTTGGATATTAGCCATCCTATCTGGAGTGAGATGGTATTTCAAGGTGGTTTTGACTTGCATCTCCCAAACACTGAGTGAAGTTGAGCATTTTTTCTTTTTTTTTAATTATTTTTATTTTGGCAATATACAATGTAGTTGATTATTGTGTCCCATCACTGAAACCTCCCTCCCTCCTCCCTCTCCCCCCTCCCACCCAGGTGTGTCCCCTCCATTTTCTTGTTGTAAGAACTTCAAAAAAAAATTGGGGTTGTTATATCTTCCTCTCCCCCCCGCCCCCGGTTTTTTTTTTTTTTGTTGTTGTTGTTTGTTTGTTTGTTTTGTTATCCCAGCACCCTTTGCTGAAGAGGGAGTCCCGATGCAGTGAATAGGCTTAATGCCTTTGTTGAATATCAAATGGCAGTAAGTGCGTGGGTTGATTTCTGGGTGTTCTATTCTATTCCATTGATCAGTGTTTCTGTTTTTATACCAGTACCATGCTGTCGTAATAACTTCGTATAGCATACATTATACGAAGTTATACGATATCTTCTGTAGAGAAATGCCTGCTTAGCTCTTTTGCCCATTTTTTGATTGGGATGCTTGTTTTTTTTCTTGTAAAGTTGTTTGAGTTCTTTATATATTCTGGATATTAGTCCTTTGTCAGATGTATATTTCGCAAATATTTTCTCCCAATCTGTTGGTTTTCTTTTAGCTCTGTTAATTGTTTCTTTTGCTGTGCAGAAGCTTTTTAGTTTGATATAGTCCCATTTGTTTATTTTTCCTTTGGTTGCCCGTGCTTTTGGGGTCATATTCATGAAGTCTGTGCCCAGCCCTATTTGCTGAAGGGTTTCTCCTATGTTTTCTTTAATAAGTTTTATTGTTAAAGGGAAAAGTATTTTTACCTCAGTGTGAATGTGGTCTGAATGTTTACATGTAGAGCAAAGGCTAAGCCACGGTTCTGAGTGGGTTCTAACCTGCAGTTCTGTGGTCACATCATATGACATAATAGTGAATCCAGTCCCTGGTGGACTGGACCAGGTCCATAGTTTATATGGACACACCTTGGCCAAGACAGACCCAAAGTCCCTCAGGGGACACAGCCAGGCAGATGGCAGATTGTTTCCCCTTCCAACAGGGAGAGGGAGTTCCTCGCCTTTTATTTGTTTGCATATATGTTGCAGGGAGAGATCCAGGAAGGGTCCCACACATAGCAGAGCAAAAGCCTTTGTTTATGTCTGAGTGTCCCCTAGTACTCCTGCAAGAGGTGAATGCTTCTTTTTGGACCTAGTCAATGTTTACTGGACTCCAAGCTTGTGTGAGTCCAGAAATTTGTCCATTTCCTCTAGGTTTTCGAACTTGTTGGCGTATAGCTGTTTATAGTAGTCTCGGATGATTTCTTGTATTTCATTTGGGTCGGTTGTAATATCACCTTTTTCATTTCTAATTTTTGTTATTTGAATCTTCTCTCTTCTTTTTTTTTGTTAGCCGTGCTAGTGGTTTGTCGATTTTATTTATCTTTTCAAAAAACCAACTTTTTGATTCGTTGATCTTTTGTATTGTTTTTTGGGTTTCAATTTCGTTAAGTTCTGCTCTGATCTTGATGATTTCTTTCCTTCTGCTAACTTTAGGTTTGGATTGTTCTTGTTTTTCTAGTTCTTTAAGGCACATTATTAGATTGTTCACTCGTATATTTTCCTTTGAGAAATGCCTATTTAGCTCCTTTACCCATCTTTTTTTTTTTTTAATTTCTGCATTTAATTCAACTGGAATTGATTTGGCTATATGTGAAGTTGGAATCCAGTCTGTTATCTCTCAGATGTATAACTCAATATCCTGCAACCATTTTTAAATGCATCATGTTTCCCCTTCTATTTTCAATACCATTTTTGTCATTTATCAAATTCTTGCATACATCATGATGTACTGGGGAGATTTCTAATTTGTTATATTTTACATATTATTTTGATGATAGTGGCTTTGGAGTAGGCTTTAGTACTTGAGAAATTTTAGCTCATTATTCTTATTTTTCATAATTTGTTCTCTGGTTTTAATATTTCTTCTGTCATAGGAACCTGTTTTATTTCTTTCAATAGGATTTTATAATTTTATTTACGTATGTCTTTTACCTTTCTTTTCAATATTACTCACAAGTATATTATAGACTTTGCCTCTAATATGAATGGAGTATTTTCCTATTTTTTGTTTCTGGCTGGTTATTTCTGTTGATTATCGCACATTTAACTTCTAATTAGATATCTAATTCCCTTAAAAACTATTATTTTTTACTAGGATCTCTTTTCCTTTGGAGGAAGAGTATTATTTTATTTTCTTGTATTACTGAATTCACTAAAATCCCTAAAGTTATGGTGAATAATAATGACAGTAGTAGGCATCTCCGTTATTGCTTTTTTAAACAGGAATGGTTTAGTTCTGAATTAATTAGAATGTTGGCCACTAGTTTTTGATGCTTGAAAATATTAAGTGGTTTAGATTTTGTTAATGATGCTGAATTTTCTCAAATTTCTTTTAAATACCTAAGTGATATATTTTCATTTTCTCTTTAATTTGTTCACTTAATATATTAATGCTTGAAAATATTAAGTGGTTTAGATTTTTGTTAATGATGCTGAATTTTCTCAAATTCCTTTTAAATACCTAAGTGATATATTTTCATTTTCTCTTTAATTTGTTCACTTAATATATTAAGAGACTTCTCTGATATTGTACTGTTTGAGCATTTTTGAAACTCACTCTCTTCTTCACAATGTATTATTTTTAATATGCTGACTTCAAAAAATGAAGGAGAGCTTTCCAGGTTTTTTCCTCTACTATAGAGTTAATATTAAAATTATGTATTCTGAAAAACACAGCAATCACTCATCTGGTTTTAGTGCCATTTTAATATTTATTAAAGAATAATTATGTTTTCAATCTCTTATTGGTTAATTCATTTTTTTTTCATAATTTGGGGGTCAATTTTGATAATTGTCATTTTTCTAAGAAAACATGCATTTTGTCTAAATTTTCAAATTTTATATCACAGTTACATATAATTACCTCTGTCCATTTGTTTTATCTCTTTATCTACATAGCTTCTTTTTCATTCTTCCCAGTGAATATATTTTACTTACTCTCTTTTATCTACTAATCATGTTTGCTTTTTTAAAAAAAATTTTAGGTACAGGATTTGTTTCTTCATTATTCTATTTTCTATTTGTTAATTTCAGTTTTTATCTTTATTCATCCCCTATTTCCACTTCTGTTTATGTGTTCTTCCAAATTCATAAGATGGGTTTTGTTGCTCAAAGCATGCAAACTTTCAGTTATAAGAAGAACAAATTCTAATGTAGAGTCTAATGTAGATCTAATGTACGCATGGATCGTGATGGATGTCTTAATTAATCTGATTGTAGTAATCATATAAAACATATCAGATCACCTTGTTGAACCCTTGAATATATTGAATCTTTATTGGGCAATTAAATATTTTTAAATAAAAAATAATAATAATAAATAAAAATGTTTAAAAGGATGAGTTTTAACATAGTGGTTAAGGGTATAGAACCAGACCTTGCTGCCTTCAAAGCCTGTTGGCACCACTTGATAGCTGTGTTGCACTGCTCAAGCTGTTCAACCTCTCTGTGCCTCAATTGTCTCATCTATATAACAGGCATAATAATATCTACCTCATAAGATTTTTGTGAGAATTAAATATTGAATGTACATAAAGAACACAAAGCATTATCCAATGCGTGGTAAGCACTCTGAAGTACTGGAAATTTTTTCTTTAAGGTATTATTCTCTTTCGCTTTTGGTAATAGAGGATATTTCAGACTACATGTTTTCACTTGATTATAGATTTAGTTATGTCACAATTGATGCAAAGTGTTTTCTTTATAGTTCTTTCTATGTAGATTTTCATATTAACTTTGTTTTTCTAATTAACCCAAACGTTATTTGGTTCTATGTTTCATGATGTTCATGTTTTTAATGATTGGACATATTTTTATTATGTTTATAGATTATTATCAGAAGATGTGGCCTGTAAAATTTATTTTTTTCAGTCTGGGGAGGCCAATTATGTGATTAAATTTTATAAATACCCCATACCTTGAGAGAATTGTGTATGCTTCTTTACATATAAATATTTGCTATTGCACAAAATCAGTTTTTGATGTGTTGCCCATTTTCTTTTCAAGCTCTTACTGATGCTGAAAGTGGTATATTACAGTATCTCACCATAGTTGTGTTTTTTATTAAGTTCTCTCTGCATTTCTAATTGTTTTTGCTTTGCTTATTTAGCTGTCATAGTTGTTGATTTATAATCCTTATGTCTTGTTCATTAATTATGACATTCATCTTACATGATATTTCTTTATCCTGTTAGTGCTTTCTATTTTAAATTCTCTCTTATCTACTATTAATATTGTAAAACTCTTTTTTTTATTTTTGTTTGCCTTGGAGGTACAGTGTCAGTATGAATATTTCTTCTTTTCTTTAAGAAATACTTTCTTCCTTTCTTAAATCTTATACAAATTTATTCTTGAAGTTCAGAAATTTTACCAGCACATGCCAAGTCTGGTTTCATCAGTCCTGTCAGGAACTATGAAGAATCTATCTCCTCCACTCAGGGTAAATTTCTTCTAATATTTAATTATTTGCCTCTTCTCCATCTGTTTCTTTTTTCTCTACTTGGGGTTCTTATTAATTGTATATTAGTGTGTCACTTCAAATTGCTTTTGTTTTAACTCATGATTTCCAAATCTTTGTAATCTGTTTTGTGTTTGGAGATGTTTATTACACAGGGTCTTCCTTCCAGATACAGCTCTGGAATATATCTCCTGAAATCTAAAATTTGAACATCGTTTGTTTTTGTTTCCAAAATAACTTTATGTCTTGTAGTTGAATCCCCTACGTATCTTTATTTATTTCCTTTCTTACTTACTTAGATAGTTAATGTCACCATCTGTTTCCTGGAGCAATTATTTTTTGCTAGAAGCCACCTGTGCTGGGTGATCTGACCCATCAGCCTCCCTCTGACTTTTGGCTTCACCTCGCTTTATTGTTATTTCTTCACCTGCTCATGGATAACTCACCCTTAAGACTTGGTCTTAAGCAGATATTTGTTATCGTCTAGAAAATTCTAGGGAAAAAAATAACATTTATCGGTGAAATATCAGAGCAATTCCTATTAAAGTCTTACACAAGGCAAAGACAGCAACTGTTATGGTCACTTTGTAGGTGATCATAGCCAATGTGATAAAACAAACAGCAAAATAAATTACGTACATTGACTAGAAGGGAAATGACAAAACTGGCATTGTTTATAGATGATGTCACTTTCCCAGAAAAAAATCTAAGAGTATAATCCAAAATATCGTCAGAACAAATAAGAGAATTTATCAAGATGGTCAGATGTAAAATTAGCCTACAAATCTCAGATAGCATTCAATCACAGTAATACATTTCCTAAAATATCTACAAATAAACTTACAGAGAGATAAGTGGAATCCATATAAGAAGAAAACTATGAAACTCTGCAAAAGGGAGAAAAGAACAATAAGTAGATAGACATGAAAAAATATTAGATGAGGGCCGGCCCGGTGGCGCACTGTACTAGTGCGCTGCTTGGGAAGCGCGGCGGTGCTCCCACCGAGGGTTTGGATCCCACATACAGACCGGTTCCCGCTCACTGGCTGAGCGAGGCGTGGGGGCAACGCCGAGGGTTGCGATCCTGTTGCCGGTCCCGGTCCGGTACGGGGGCGACACTGAGGGTTGCGATCCGTTGCCAGACACAGAAAAAGACAAAAAATATATATATATATATATTAGATGAGAAAATCCAACATTGTAAATATTTCAATTCTCCACACATAATACTATAAATTTAATGCAGTGACAGATAAAATCTACACTGGAATTTTTTATATGAACTTGAGAGACTATACATAAATTTCATCTGGAAAAGGAAAAACAAACAAAAGAAAGAATAGCTAATATATTCTTCATAGAAAACAAAAAGGATGAATAAGTTGCCTGGCCTAATTTCAAAACTTACTCTAAATCTCTAGTCATTAAAACAGTGTGTCGATAATTTTAGAAAATACAAAGAGAAGAGTCAGACTAAATAGACCAAATAAAGACCTATGTTCAATGAAAAATCCAGTGTATCATAGAAGTGACATTTTAAATCACAAGGGAAAGGATGTACCGAGATTGTTAATTCTACATTTGTAAGAAAAACAAATTTAGTTAATACTTCAAATTTATTGCAGATCAGGTTCTCCGGGGCAGTTTTTGAGACAGAGATTTGTTGGCAGGAAGTTTATTGATTGGGACTCTTGAGATTAACACCTGAAGGCCATACGATTGGCAAAGGGAGAGGTTGAGTGGCAATTTAGCCTCATTTGAGGCCTCAGGCTACCCTCAGGAAGCTGTGAGGCTTGGGTGTCCCTTTAAAGTGGCCCAGCCCTGGAGTGGGGGGCAGGCACTTTAAAGTCCCATGTGGATTAGTCGTTGGATGTGGGCTCTCCCCAGGAAGGGAGTGTGAACTTGGGCCAGGCAGCTCTCCTCAGCCCAGCCGAGAGGGTTGATACCACAACAAAATTCACGGAATGAATTCAGATGTATCTAAAAACCAACTACAGGAAGCCAAAATATGGGAAGTCAAAGCAGAATATACTTATAAACTTAGGGTAAGAAGCCATTTTGAACAAAAAAAAAAAAGGAACAAGAAATAGCCCAACCACAATGTACATCGACAAAATAAAATTTAAAAAATAATAATAATAAATAAATAAATAAGCAAAAAAAAAGTAGGTATACAATCACACACACACAAAAAAGAAGGCATTTTGAAAGATAGATGATTTGACAACTTAAAAATTGAGAATGTCTGTAAACATATAATAAC
>NW_007729727.1:331394-332759 GCF_000696425.1 Galeopterus variegatus
AATAAATAAATAAGCAAAAAAAAAGTAGGTATACAATCACACACACACAAAAAAGAAGGCATTTTGAAAGATAGATGATTTGACAACTTAAAAATTGAGAATGTCTGTAAACATATAATAACATAAAAAAGCCAAAGGATAGATGGGGAAAAATATTTGCAATGTGTTTTAGCAATGCACAATGCATGAGATGTAACAAAATGTACTGTATCTTCACTTTTGATTCCTGGTGGGCATCCTAAGAATTATTTAAGTAGAAGCCTCAGTAGCCTGATGACTTTTCTGTGCTATATTCATGTTAAGCCAAAAACACAATCTCATTTTAGTCCAAGATATTAATCAACACTTCAGACTTCCTTCTAAGATAAGATTTCTCCTCGTTCTGTCCAGCTCTGTGCTGCATTGTGTGGGGCTCCCAGCCATTAGGAAAGGGGGTATGGTTGGCTTCAATTTATTCTTTACCTCTTCTCACCTCTTACCCTCTTGCTAGCTTTGGATTAAGACCCTGCCTGGCAAAAAAAGTTGGAGAGAGAAGGAAGAAGAGGTAAAGGTATAGAGCAGGGAAATTCCTACTTAGCAGGGGATGGGTTCTGTCACAGCTAACTTCTTGTGTTCTGGACCTGGCTGATGTTTAAAGTTGACTCTCTCTCATAGGAAAAGTGGTGATTCTTTGGAAACCCCAGTGTTTCCTCCTAACTCTAACCACAGCATTCATGCCTCTCTGGTTCATGCGTCCAGTTCACTGGTAGACCACTCCTTAGACTCTTGCTGTTAGAGTCCCTGTATCCTCCCAGGTGGTTTTGGGCACAGTTGGGAAAGATTCCCACATTCCTGGGCCCACTGTAAGTGGGAAAATAGTTACTTCCCAAATGCAGCCCTTTACACTGTCTCTCNATCTAACTCCTGACTAAAGCAGCATCCTTAGCTACTCTTATCAGCAGGGTTCTGGTTAGTTACAAAACTAGCCACTTACAGAGTTATTCCCAGTTAGCTCAACTAGGATCACAAAATACACACTTTTTTTTGTCTACGCTGATCGTTTGTGCACAGTGATTGGGAACGAAAACAGATTCCATTATTTTCATTACCCATTAAACTGGTACAGTGGATTGAATTGTGTTCCCATTTCAACAATGGTTATAAGAATTATAAATGGGGATAATAACAGTATACACATCACAGGGTGGAAGAGAATTTCATGAAAAGATCATGTGAAAACATTCAATATGATGCTGGGCAGAGAGAAAGAGCTCAATTACTATTTTGTATTATTATCCTTATTTTATAATGTAAACAATCAATAGCCTCAAAAATATGGCGACAATCTATCACCTCATGCATTTATCATTTCTTTGTGGTGAAAAC
>NW_007729727.1:333284-337617 GCF_000696425.1 Galeopterus variegatus
ATTCCCACATTCCTGGGCCCACTGTAAGTGGGAAAATAGTTACTTCCCAAATGCAGCCCTTTACACTGTCTCTCACTAATCCATCTTCTGGACATTTCAAGCAAGAGGTAGACAGCAGTTTGCTTTTCCCCAACTGCAACCCCACGGAGAATGCTGCTCACTAGGCAGGAGGAGAAAGGAAAAGCGTTTCTGGTTATATGGGACAAGATTACATGGGGGCAGGGAAGGGACACAGTGAGAAGAGCCTTTCTTAAGAAATCCCTTACAAATCCCTGCCCACCCTCTCAACCTCTTGTGGATAAGTTGTTTATTGGTTTGTCTTAGATTCAGATGTGTTCTTTTTTGAAACATCCCACAACAATATATAATAGAAAAGTGATTAATACCTAGAACATAGAAAGAGGTAAATTGCAGAGGAGAGAAATGTATGAATGGTACATACAGTCATTTCACAGAAGGCAAATACAAAGCAATAATTAAAGAAAAGATGCTCAGTCATTGATAATCACCAGGATAATATTGAACTCAATTGGTACTTAGATTTCACAACTTAAAAATTGCAAGTAGGTGCTTTAAATCTAGTTTGGCAAAGATGTAGAGAAGTAGGAATTCTTATTCACTGTAGTGAGAGTATAAATTGGCAATCTGACAAAAAAACATTGAAGGGTTATTTGGTTACGCAGTGAAAAATTTAAGTCTTCACACTTAGTGACTATATTAGATTTTCCAATGATGAGTGAAAATGTATCATCACAGATCAGAAAAATATGTACAGTTGTAAAATAGAATTTATTTTTGTACATATCTGATTTGTGCAGATATCAAAGTTGTATCTGCAACAAATATCTTACCTGAGTTTTCATGAAAATGCATTCCTGCAATACTTATGCACTTAAAATAATTTTAGGAGATCATTCCAGTTTATTATTCTTTTGCAATAACTTGGTTCCAAAAATACAACACTCTTTTCATAAGATATAAAGTGATTTCACCAGCATGCTCTCTTTTACCCTTTTCCAAGCTACTAGCTTTAGAGATGGTACAGATTGCCTTTTAAACAATTATTTTATTGCAGGTGAACAATTACAAGGGCAAGACATCCCTTGAAGCCCTGGTTTCCCAATTTCACTAGGTAATTTTCTATATTTTTTTGAAATTACAAACATCCGATAACTCTAATAATGTTCACAATTAAATTGTTTTCACGGCCCTGAAATGAAAATCATTTTATATCCACAGCCAAGGCATGTTAAAATAATCTTCTCATTAAGAAGGTGCCTGCCCAGTCCATTTACCATCTCTTAGAGCTGCCATTTTAAGAAAGCTTGGGCCTCAACAGCCATCTCGTTTCTACTATTATGGGATCCTATTCAACCTGTTTCTAAAGCTGATTGGATCTGAGTATTCATATGACCCAAGATCTATTAATCAGAAGATCTCTCCCTGGTATTTGGGAGTGAGAATGAGAGACACTGAATAATGTGGACTGGTTGCTTGAACAGAAAACACAGAAACTCAAGAGAAACTGAGCACTTTTAGTTTAATTTTGCTTCCCCCACCACCACCACCAAGTTTTTATTTTGAAAATTCCCTGTTTGTCCCTAATGTTTTCTTTAGAGCTCCCCCCGCCCCAGGATGCAATCAAGACCACGTGTTGCATTTAGTTGCCGGGTCCTCTTGCCTTCTTCACTCTGAAATAGTCCTTGATTTTTTATTTTGTTTTGTTTTATTTTGGCTTTTTGTCCACGCCCATTCACACTTATCTACAGAAGTGGGTTTCTGTTTAGTTTAAACTAAAAGAGCTCTAAACAATGAAGGAGAAATTTCAAAAGTTTTACTTAAAACTGAATTCTAAATTTGTTGTACTGGTAACATGCAGGCAGGTTTCAACAAAACTGTCCTTTATCACTGAGGAAAGAGGCTGTGACCTTCACTGCCTTCTACTTATATCACCTAATCGAAGCAAAGTAACACCTGTAACTAAGAAGGAACACTGAACCATAGCACCTCATGCATCACAGCATATTGCAGGAAGAAAAAATTAAAAGTGTGTGCCATTCTTTCAACAAAAATTAGAAGAAACTGTAATTTTTAATGAAGTACAGATTTTTAAATAAAGTGTATAGATGGTTAATGCATAACTTGCTTATGGTAAAATTCACCTTTTTTCGATATGCCATTCCATGAGTTTTCACAAAATATAATACATAGTCATAGTCAAGTTACACCATCACAGTTAATATATAGAACAATTCCATTGTCTTCAGATGATTCCCTGCTGTGCCTTCATAGTCAGTTTCCTTCACTCACCTCCACACTCCGGCCACTACTGATCTCATGTTTTCCCCAGCTGTCTAGAATTTTCCAGAAGGCAATATCTATGGAATCAAGCAGTATGCAGCTTTTCGTGTTCAGTAATTTTCACTTATCATCATGCATTTGAGATTCATTCACATTGTATTTATCAGCAGTTTATTTCCTTTTATTGTTGAGTAGCATCCCACTGTATGAAGGCACCACAATGTTTTTATCCATTCACCCACCAAAGGAAATTTGGGTTGATTTCAACACAGAACATGTTTAAAAATAGCAGTAAAGGGTAAAAATAAATTTTGCCCTAGGATCTTTAAATTCTTAATTCTCTTCATATTTTCAGGTCATTCTAAGGTTCTTACTAGTAAAATTCCAAGACCATCAATCCTCTGGGAATTATGCAATTTTGCGGGGAGCAGTGGTCTGTTTCTAACCAGTCCTTTTCCCACTGAATTTCTTCTGGTTTGTGAAGTCGCTCCTGTTTCTCAACAAGCATGTTTATGGAGAGTGTTGAAAGAGGATTATGTTCCAATGTGTGACAGCTGGCCTCATAACAATTGGATGACCAAAAGATTATCCAAGTGTATAACTTTTAAAAATTAGGCCAGGAGCTGGGTCTGAGGATAGGACACCCACTTTGGCTGACTTTTTATTTTTTTTAATTGACACATTTTAATTATGTATACTTATTGGGTACAATCTGATGTTTTGATACATATATATGTTGTACAATAATTGGGTTAATGTAGTTAATGTCTTAATCACCTCATGCATTTATCATTTCTTTGTGGTGAAAACATTCAAAAGTTTCTCTTCTAGCTATTATGTAATATACAAAACTTAGGAGAAGTGGTGAACTAAAGTGTACAAAAATGTGCTATCTACCCTAAAGTGAATCAGTGTACAATATATGCATGTATCGAAACAACACACTGTGCCCCACAAAAATAAATATTAAAAAAATTTAAAAATAAAAGAACTTATGGTTAACCACTGTCGCCATGCTGTGCAATAGAACATCAAGACCTGTTCCTCCTTTCTAATTGAATTTTATACCCGTTGATCAACCTTTCCCCGTTTTCCTCCCCCCACCCCTCCCCAGTCTCTGGTAACCACTGTTCTACTCTCTGCCTCTAAAATATCATATAGTATCAGCTTTTTTTTTCTTTGATTCCACAAATGAGTGAGGTCTTATAGTATTTGTCTTTCTCTGCCTGGCTTACTTCACTTAACATAATGTCCTCTCTCTAAGTCGAGCTTCAGGTCCTCAAATGATGCTGTTGACTAGGCAGTCGTGGACTTTCTGCAGGATGGAGAGTAAACAGGCAAGGGCAGTGGGAAGGACCACAGAGAAGGAACATGGATATTTCTGCTTTTTCCATTACCCAACTCCCTCTCAGCAATAACACAGAGTGAGTCATTTCACATGCTGTGCACGATTTCAATAGGTTAGAAACTAATTTTAAATCCGTTAAAAACAAGCCCATGTCAGCATTCTCTCCATGACCCCTTGCCTTTAAAACAACTTAGAACAATGCTGCCTCGCTGATTTTCTCATGCTATTGTATCATTTGGCATAAAACAGGTGTGCCACAGACGTTTCATTGTCAACTCAACATAATGCGCCTGCACAATCCTCTGATTTCACTGTCAGTGCAGCAATCTTTGCCTCCTTTGTTAAAAGGCTCTCAAAATCACTGTAAGTAATGCCAATGCAGACTGAATTTAAGTCAAATAATGTATTTGCCTTTCCTGCTAACTTTGAATCTTTAAAAAGCAAAACCTGAAAAATTAGAGATGGGCCCTGGAGTGATTCATTTGATACTGAATTTCTCAGGTTTTGTGATAGCCAATATTTCTAAAAAGAAGAAAAATAACAGGAAAATAAAGGAAAAAAAATCCATCATACTTGAAGCCTCTAGTTATATGTTTTTTTATTTCCAATCCCTTTCATTTTACAAAGTCCTTTCTTTAAAGCAGTCTTCATTGAAAAATGATATGGGTATCAACTTGCATTCAC
>NW_007729727.1:338638-339155 GCF_000696425.1 Galeopterus variegatus
CATTAAACTGGTACAGTGGATTGAATTGTGTTCCCATTTCAACAATGGTTATAAGAATTATAAATGGGGATAATAACAGTATACACATCACAGGGTGGAAGAGAATTTCATGAAAAGATCATGTGAAAACATTCAATATGATGCTGGGCAGAGAGAAAGAGCTCAATTACTATTTTGTATTATTATCCTTATTTTATAATGTAAACAATCAATAGCCTCAAAAATATGGCGACAATCTTTGGTACTAAATTTTCCATTTAAAGATAAAATCCAGAGGCACTGATCAGTGAAAACAAAGAGAATATCAATCACTTTGATAGAAACAATAAGAAAAAAATGACACTGGAACAGAAATAAACTAATCAAAATAACTTCAGGGGCTGTACTATTTTGATTTAAAATTATAAACACAGCCTTAAACATCAAAGTGATGGTCAAAATAATGACATTAAATAATGCTTCATCATTAACAACTTATATACACTATAGTTTTAATTATTGACATCTCATTGAGCTA
>NW_007729727.1:341060-341785 GCF_000696425.1 Galeopterus variegatus
ATAACAGAAAGAAGAAAAGAAAAACAAACAAACAAAAACAAAAAACAATGGTGGAAGCAGTTCTGACTATGCCTGATGCATTTGTAGGAGAAAAGATAAATTAGAGGAGGGAACAGAAAGATAAACAGTAACAACTGTGGGTAAATATATAAGAAAAATATGTTTGGACAATTAAACAATAAATTAAGATTCTGTAAAGATGACACGATTTATGATGGAAGACTAAAACATAATTTAATGCATAGATTTTTCTATGTATACATATATTTCTTCCTGGCATCTTCATTCCAACCTAATCCAAATGAAGAATCATTAACACCATAATAAGCAAGTAATTTTTTAATACTCTTAATATTGGAAAAGAGATCTTCCAAATGGGTTGTCTTCTTAAGTTATTCTTTTGTCAGCTTTTGTGTTACTATAATTCATTCAATCAAAACACGATTTTTAAAAAAATTTGTTACTATGTTTCAGGAACTATTCTAAGCACTAGGATATAGCAGTGAATACAACTGACTCCCAATCTCAGTCCTGCTCAGGAACTTTTTAATGATTATCCAAAAAGTAATTTCCCCCTCAAAATTCACAGCAACTTCTCTATTTGTTTACTTTTCCCCTCCTCTTTTCAAAGGTAACTACAACTAAACACACCCATGATTTTAACATGCAATCTGCTTTGGGCTTGGCAATTGCCACAGGCCAAGAGACACCTGTCTAATAGAGAT
>NW_007729727.1:342537-343490 GCF_000696425.1 Galeopterus variegatus
AGGAACTTTTTAATGATTATCCAAAAAGTAATTTCCCCCTCAAAATTCACAGCAACTTCTCCATTTGTTTACTTTTCCCCTCCTCTTTTCAAAGGTAACTACAACTAAACACACCCATGATTTTAACATGCAATCTGCTTTGGGCTTGGCAATTGCCACAGGCCAAGAGACACCTGTCTAATAGAGATAAGTGAGTATTAGGAGTTCAGCACAACTCTTCTAACTGTGAAATGCTAAATAAACATTTACTGTGCCTCCTGTAATTCGGTAAGTGAAGCCCATATTTTATAAATAGAGATCAATCCATGTTAATAACTGTTCTAATTTTTCACCTCATGAGAGCTTTTGACATTGCACAGTTCATTTTCCCAGAAAGGACAGTGAGTCCTTAAAATAATTCTTTAACTAACCTCTAAGTGAACTAGCTCGGCTGTCACTGCTAAAATTTGGATGTACTCATTGTATTAATAGGTTTTGGCTCATTTCTGCTTCCTTCCTTCCATCTTTTAAGCATAGATTTTGTTCTCAGTGGTCTACATTTTGAAAAGATAAAAGGCATATTTTAAATAAATCCTGCTGTTGCTTTTAACTATTAGTTCCCGTTAGAATTTGGTTCTAGAATTCCATACAGTTAAATCATAAAATAGAAGGCATTAAGGACATTTCATCATTCTGAGAAACTCCTTTATATAATGTTGGCTCACATTATTAAAACTGGCTGATACCTCATCTCAGTTCCAGGAAATCACCCAGGATTCAAAGCTTTTTCTCCACTGGTCATTAAAACCCAAGATGTTTACTGCCAACATGTTAGTAAATACTTATTTGAAAGTCGTATTTGGACTTTTTAAAATCCTGTTTGAACTCTGACCTCTGTGTATTATAAATATGACTTTGAAAATTCATTGTTATTGTTACTTATTTTTTGCTGCTCTAATATAATTCTTCACTTC
>NW_007729727.1:344086-350279 GCF_000696425.1 Galeopterus variegatus
TTAGTAAATACTTATTTGAAAGTCGTATTTGGACTTTTTAAAATCCTGTTTGAACTCTGACCTCTGTGTATTATAAATATGACTTTGAAAATTCATTGTTATTGTTACTTATTTTTTGCTGCTCTAATATAATTCTTCACTTCAATAAGATAAATTCCTGCCAGAATATTATGACTCACAGATATACAAGTTGTCTCAAATATTAAAATTTCACTGAAATAAAGTAAAACATTTCAAAATAGCAATCTGAAAAAAAATCCGGAATGTAGAAAGATATTCTCATCTTGAATGAGCATTACTTCTGTGCAATAAAGTTCTGTTCCATTGTATTTCTAGATTTTACAGATGCCTTGATATATAGGTTTTTCCTCTAAAAGAAGATGAAAAAAGCAAAATATCTACAAGAATTCCAAAGAAACTATGTTTTAAACAAAACTGTCTATATGAAGAGAGAAAAAAATCAGAAAAAAAATGAAAAAAAAAATTTATTTTTCTCAACATTGACTACTTTCTCTTGAAAAGGTTCCAGTAGGGGAAATCATAAAATGAAATTACAAATAAGGTAGCCAGCTAAAATTATTATGCTTGAAAAACTTCCTCTACTGTGTGTTCCAGAGGAAAGGAATTTATATCCATATTTCAATGTTAGTCATACATTCACTACATAATCTGTTCCATTTCATTATGTATTCCACAACCTTCAGATTAGATCTTGAATCTTTTTTTACTGTATACTTCAAGATTTTATTTGCAGTATTGGTTTAATTTCTCAAAACCAATGATTAAGATAGTTTGTGTGCATTTTTATTTTTTCCACCACACTATGCCATGTCTATATGTGATGGTTGCATGAGAAACATTGTATTGCCTTGCTTAAAGGAATGACACTCAGAGTTTCTCATTCTACTTAGGTCAAAGTTTATTTCTCACTGAACTGTAGTTTAAAGTTTATTTCTCACTTTGCTGAAGTTCTAAGTTTATTTCTCGCTTTACTGAACATTGCAAGATATAAACAAATCCCTTTAAAAATAAACCACCAGGAGCATCATGGAGATGAAGAGCACGGTGGGATTTCTTCATGTGAAAGTTGATTGTGGCACTAGAGCTTCCACTATCTTTAAAAATAAATGTATTATATAGTTCAAAATAACTGAAAGCATAAATTTTGAATGTCTCACCGTATAAAAGGATAGGTAAAGAATATGATGGATATATTACTTGGATCACTTTAATCATGCCACATGGTATACCTACGTCAAAACATCACACTGTACCACATAAATATATACAATTACTATTTATCAATCAAAATTCAAAAATAAATAAATAACATTTATAAAAAACCAAGTTTGAAAACATTGAAAGTATTGTTTAAAATATCTGAAAAATATTGAGGCATGTAAAGTTTGACCNCACACATTCACTCTTTCCAGTACTCTTCATTTCCTTCTGCATGTCAAGGTTGCCATCTAATACAATTTTTTCTTCTTCTTGAAGAACACCCTTTAGTATTTTCTCTGATGTGCATCTGCTGATGATTCATTCAGTTTTCATTTGTGTGAAAATGTCTTTATTTTGTCACTTTTTTAAAGTACAGTTTCAGTATTGTTTTTACAAGTTGGCAGCTTCTCCCCTTTTTAAAGCTCTCTTTCTATTGTTTTCTGGCTTTCATTGTTTCCGCTGAGAGGTCAGCTCTCAGCTATTTCAGTCTTGCTGTGCCCTGTTTGAAGTTAGTATACTTTTTTCTCTGTCTCTTTTAAGATTTTTCTCTTTGACTTTGGTCTCCAGCAATTGTACTGTAATATACCTGTGTGGTTATCTTCATATTGATTCTTCTTAAGGTTTATAGCACTTCTTGAATCAGTGGCATACAGTATTTCATCTATTTTGGAAAATTCTTTGTAATTATCTTTTTCAAATGTTGCTTGTGCCCCATTTTTCTTTCCATTGTTGTACTAGAATTTCAATCACATTTGTGTTAGACCTTTTCATTGTGCATGAAATTTTGCATGCTCTTTTCTCTTTTTTTGTTATTTTCTCTCCTTTTGATCTGAATATTTACTTCTGACCCATCTGCTAATTTACTAATCTTTTCTTCAGTCCTGTATATCCTATGATTATATCCATCTCTAAAGTTCTAGAATTTACATTTTCTTTGTTTTTACAATGTTATAGCTCTTTGCTGAGTTTTATCACCTTATTTAATTCTTTAAAATTTTCATCACAATTATACTAAAGTTTCTATCAGATAAATGCAATAACTGGATTTCCCTTAGTTATTTTGTACAGTCTGTTTAGATTTAAGTATACAGACAACATTTCCCATTTTTAATGGCTACATACAAAGGGAAATTAGTGAGTAGATTGCAGACATTATTTCTGAAGCTCTAAATAGATAATGCATAGCTCAACAATATATTCATGCATTTTTAATATTTATAAACTTATTTTTTGTAGAAATTTTTATAATACTACTCGTTTATTTTATATTGTTTTCCTCCTTATTTTCTAAGGATTCCAAGTCTATATATAAAAATTAAGGACAAGTAAATTTGTAATTCTTATATGCTAAACTTTAAGAACCAACTATTTCCTTTATTTACAATAAGATAAGCAAAATGTTTTTGCCTGCTTACTAAGTGCTAGTTACTGGGTTGTTGAAATCTATATCAAAATGTATTTATTAGAGTGAGAAAATGGATGCAAAAATAAATAAATGTTATTATAAGATAGTATATGGTTATTGTAAATGGCCGGTATAAGCAATAAGTACTACACAAAATTAAGGAAAGAGATTTCTTCAGATTAGGCAGTCAGAGAGGGTTTTATAGGAAGGAAAAGGAGGTAGTGTTCCAAAGTGGAAAACAGTCACTCATTTACTCAAAAAAACTTTTTTTTAAAATTTATTTTTTATTTTAACTTCTCAATATACATTTTAGTTGGCTTTTTTGTCCCTTTACCTGTTCCTTTTTCTCCTCCTCTCTCTCCCCTCCCCACCTACTACATCATATCTGTTCACTTGTCTTAACAAGTTCAAGGAATTTTTGTGATTGTTCTGTTTTCTTCCCCCTGCCCATTTGTTTGTGTGTTTATTTATTTACTTATTTTTAGCTTTCACAAATAAGTGAGAATATGTGGTATTTCTCTTTCTGTGCCTGACTTGTTTCACTTAATATAATTTTCTTTAAGTCCATCCATGTTTTTTTTTGAATGGTAGTATTTCATTCTTTTTATAGCATAGTAATATTCCATTGTGTGGATATACCCAGTTTCCTTATCCACTCATCTTATGATGGGCATTTGGGCTGGTTCCAATTCTTGGCTATTGCAAATAGTGCTGCAATAAACATGGGAGTACAGGTCCCCCTTTGGCACGATGATTTCCATTCCTCTAGGTGTATTCCCAGCAGTGGAATAGCTGGGTCATATGGTAGATCAATCTGTAATTGTTTGAGGAAACTCCATACAATTTTCCGTAAAGGCTGAACCATTTTGCATTCCCACCAACAGTGTATGAGAGTTCTCTTTTCTCTACAACCTTGTCAGCATTTATCATTCTCAGTCTTTTGGATATTAGCCATCCTAAGTGGAGTGAGATGGTATCTCAAAGAGGTTTTGATTTGCATTTCCTGGATGCTGAGTGATGTTGAGCATTTTTTCATGTGTCTGTTGGCCATTGGTATATCTTCCTTTCAGAAATGCCTATTCAGATCCTTTGTCCATTTTTTAAAATGGGTTATTTGTTTATTTGCTATAAGGTTGTTTGAGTTCTTTATGTTGTGTTTTCACTCAGTTAATTGTTTCTTTTGCTGTGCAGAAGCTTTTTAGTTTGATATAAGCCCATTTGTTTATTTTTCCTTTGGTTGCCTGAGCTTTTGGGGTCATATCAATGAAGTCCATACCCACTCCTACTTCCTGGAGTGTTTCTCTTATGTTTTATTTAAGGAGTTTTAATGTTTAAGGATGTATATTTAATTCCTTAATCCATTTTGAGTTGATTTGGGTATAGGGTGAGAGATATGGGTCTAGTTTCATTCTCCTGCATATGAATATACAGTTTTCACAGCACCATTTGCTGAAGAGGCAGTCTCTTCCCCAGTGTGTAGACTTGCTGCCTTTGTCAAAGATCAGATATCTATAGGTGCATAGGTTGATTTCTGGGTTCTCTATTCTAAGTCCATTGATCTATATGTCTGTTTTTATTCCAGTACCATGCTGTTTTGGTTATTATAGCTTTGTAGTTTAGTTTAAAGTCAGGTAGTGTTATGCTTTTAGCTTTATTATTTTGGGTCAGTATTGCTTTGCCTATGCATGGTCTTTTGTTATTCCATATAAATGTGTGGATAGTTTTTTTCCATTTCTGAGAAAGATGTCATTGGAATTTTGGTGGGGATTGCATTGAATCTGTAGATCACTTTGGGTAGTATGGAAATTTTCACAATGTTAATTCTTCCAATCCAAGATCATGGGATATCTTTCCATCTTCTTGTGTCCTCTTTAATTTCTCTCAACAGGGGTTAGTATTTATCTTCATTGAGATTTCTCACATCGTTGGTTAACTTTATTCCTAAGTATTTTATTTTTTTGGTGGCTATTGTAAATGTGCTAGCTTTCTTGATTTCTTTTTCTGAGTGTTCACTGTTGGAGTATAGAAATGCTACTGATTTTTGTGTGTTGATTTTGTATCCTACAACTTGCTAAAAACATTTATCAGCTCTTAGAGTTTTTTTGTAGAGGCTTTAGTCTGTTCAATATATAGGATCATATCATCCGCAAAAAGGGACAGTCGTACTTCACCTTTTCCATTCTGGATACACTTTATTTCCTTCTCTTCTCTGATTGCTCTGGCTAATACTGCCAACACTATGTTGAATAGGAGTGGTGAGAGTGGGCATCCATCCTTGTCTAGTTCCTGTTCTTAAGGGAAAAGCTTTCAGCTTTTCCCCATTCAGGATGATATTGGCAGTGGGCTTATCATATATGACTTTAACTGTGTTGAGATACTTTCCATCTGTACCTAACTTGTAGAGAGCCTTTATCATGAATGAATGTTGAATTTTGTCAAATGCTTTTTCAGCATCTATAGAGATGATCATATTGTTTTGTCTTTGCTTTTATTTATATGGTGTATCACACTTATTGATTTGTGTATGTCGAAGCAAACTTGCATCTCTGGGACAAATCCCACTTGATCATGGTGTATAATTTTGTGTATGTGTTGCTGTATTCTGTTAGCTAGTATTTTATTGAGGATTTTTGTTTCTATATTCATCAAGGATATTGGCCTGTAGTTTTCTATTTTTGATGTATCTTTGTCTGGTTTTGGTATCAGGGTGAAGTTTGCCTCATAGAATGTGTTTGGGAGAATGGCCTCTGTTTCCATCTTTTGGAATAGTTTGTAGAGAATTGGCATCAATTCCTCTTTGAAGGTTTGGTAGAACTCTGCAGTGATCCCATCCAGTCCCGGGCCTTTCTTTGTTGGGAGCTTTCTGATAACAGCTTCAATCTCTTTTATTGTTATTGTTCTGTTCAGATTTTCTGTATCTTCTTGGCTCAGTTTTGGTAGTTAGTATGTGTCCAGAAATTTATCCATTTTCTCCAGATTTTTAAATTTGTTGACATAGAGTTGTTTATAGTAGTCTCTAATGATTCCTTGTATTTCTGAGGTATCAGTTGTAATATTACCTTTTTCATTTCTATTTTTTTTATTTGGGTTTTCTCTCTTCTATTCTTAGCCTCTCTAAAGGTTTGTCAATTTTATTTATCTTTTCAAAAAAACACCTTTTTTTTCATTGATCTTTTGTATCATTTTTCAGGTTTCTATTTCATTTAGTTTTGCTCTGATCTTAATTATTTCTTTCCATCTACTTACTTTGGGTTTGGATTGTTCTTGTTTTTCTAGTTCTTTAAGGTGAATTGTTAGGTTGTTTACTTTTCATCTTTCCATTCTTCTTAGTAAGCATTTAATGTGATAAATTTCCCCCCTAGTACTGCTTTTGCAGTATCCCATAGGTTTTGGTATGATGTGTCATTTCTTTCATTAGTTTCAAGAAATATTTGATTTCTTGTTTAATTTCTTCTTGATCCCATATGTCATTAAGTAGAATGTTGTTTAATTTCTACTTGTTTCTGTAGTTTCCAGAGTTTCATTTGTTATTGATTTCTAATTTTAATCCATTGTGATCTGAAAAAA
>NW_007729727.1:350484-352766 GCF_000696425.1 Galeopterus variegatus
TTCATTTGTTATTGATTTCTAATTTTAATCCATTGTGATCTGAAAAAAATACATGGAATAAATTCATTTTTTTTTATTTGCTGAGGCTTGATTAGTGGTCTAACATGTGGTCTCTCCTGGAGAATATTCCATGTGCTGATGAGAAGAATGAATATTCTGAAGTTGTTAAATGGAATGTTCTGTAGATATCTGCCAAGTCCAATTGGTCTGAAGTGTTGTTTATATGTTGTGTTTCTCTACTGATTTTTTGCCTAGATGATCTGACCAATGTTGAGAGTGGGGTATTAGGTCCCCTGCTGTTATGGTGTTAGTGTCTATCTCATTCTTTAGATCTAATAGTGTTTGTTTTATAAACCTGGCTGCCCCAACATTGGGTGCATATTTATTAATGAGTTATGTTTTCTTGATGGATAGATCTTTTATCATTATACAGTGGCCTTCTTTATCCCGTTTTATGTTTTTTGATTTAAAGTCTATTTTATCTGATATAAAAATAGCTACTCCTGCTCATTTTTCATTTCTGTTTGCATGGTATATCTTTTTTCACTCTTAGTCTACAAACCTTTTTAACGTACGTTGTATATGCAAGGAAACCCATGAAACACTGAAGGACAACAGTCAACAAGGTATGGCTTGTGGCATGAAGAAACTTAGAGTTTGGTAGGCTCATCAGTTATGTACAGCCACGATAATGTTGTATAACAATAATCATAAAACCTCAGTGGCATACAATAAGCATTTATTTAGTTCTTGAGTGTATGGTTTCAGATGATCTGGGCTGGGCTCGGTTGCTCTCACCTGGGCTTGTTCATGTGTCTGAGGTCAGCTAAGCTTTGTTAAGACTGCTCTGTTGATCTGGGTGGACTGGCTCACATGGATGATGGGGGTGTAGGTTGGCTGTTGGCCATGACGTTAGCTGATATGATGGGCATATTTCATCTTTTAACAAGCTAGCCTATTCATGTTCTCATGGTCTTAGGAGGAGCAAATGAGAACAAATGCCATTGCACAAGAGCTTTTTATGTTTTTGTTTATGTCACTACGACTAACATCTGGTTCATCTAAACAAGTCACATGATCAAGCCCAGAGTCCAAAATAGGAGAGCAGAAATGAATTACAAGGGAAGGGGCATGGATACTGAAAGGAGCAAAGTATTGGCGCCACCATTACACTCACTCTACCAAAGTGACTGAAATAAGGACTATACGACTTGAGTGCTTGGGGAAAGGACACATTGGTTTGGGAATTAAGAGCAGAAACAGGATAAATTCAAGCTGTGTTGGGCTCATGAAAAAATTTTTGTAGTAAACAGTATTTGAATAGGACATTGAAGAAAGTGTTAGATGTGAAAGAATTTCAATAGGAGATTGGGTGGAGCAAAGACATAGAGATAAGAAATCAATCAGCCTAGCCAGGACTTAAATGGGCACCAATTTGACTCCAGTGCTAGTTGGACATAAAGAAATACTGAGAAGCAAGATTTCCAACCTGGGCTCAGGCAGGAATCTGAATTTTTTGGAATGCTTAACTAAGGAGTCTGGATTTTATCTTGCAGTCACCATAGCTTTAAAGTTTGCAAGCAGAGACATGACCTTTCTCAGGATGATAAATATCTGAAGTGTATCTTGGGCTCCTCTACGGACATTTGCTACTACTTATGCTCAAAGTATTTATTAGACTTAACCAGAGCACCACCACTACATGGAATCTCTTTAATAATGACATACACTGAAGTAAAAAGTGTTAAGATGTTAGTGGAAACTAACGTGTGCAATTCTGAAAATGACTTCTGAGGCAAGTTGTGGTTCGTCCTTTGTTTCAGACACTGATTTTTACAAAGTCTTAAAATTTTCTTTAAGGCAAATAGGAAAAATAAAGATTACTCCAAATTAATAGTTGTGATTATGAGTAAAAAGTTAAAACTAGAATAAAATACAAAGGGATTTTAGAATAAGATGTATTCTTATTAATATACAATCTGCTGAGAGGAAACTGAAGAGAAAACAAATAGCCAAAATATGTTGTGATGATTTTATGTGAAAGAGATATGTGTAAGAGTTTTGGGATTACTAACAAATGAGGTCTTGTGGGATTAAATTTTTAGTGAACCACATTGTAATCACAAGTGTTGGCAAGAAGGTGGAGTAAGGGAAACACTTACACACTGCTGCTGGGACTGTAAATTAGTACAACCACTATGGAAAACAGTATGGAGGTTCCTCAAAAAGTTAAAAAATAGAACTATCATATGATCCAGCAATCCTTCTACTGGGTATGTATC
>NW_007729727.1:353637-355521 GCF_000696425.1 Galeopterus variegatus
ACTAGAAGAGAGGTTTTTTGAATGTTTTCATCACAAAGAAATGATTAATATTTAAGATCATTGATATCGTTATACAATGAATACATGCTTAGAAATATCATGCTATACCCCATAAATACGTACAGTTAAAAATTTTTAAAAATAAAAAAAATATAACATCTGTTTTGTACTTATCCTTGACTATTTGGATTATATAGTACATGCTGTCAGTACCCTGCCTACAGACCTCAGGCCTTGTGACGTCTGTGCCTGCAGGCCTGCTCTCACTGGCAAATACCTGCATCACTTTGCTAGAGAACTTCCTCCAAAGCTTCTGATGTCATTTCTGCTTCACTGCCCATGCATATGGAGGCTTAAAATGACAAGGAAGTAACACCCTTCAAGAGCAGCCCTCAACCAATAACTGAAGGAGTTGGCACATAAATTCCTTGCTCCTCAGTTGGAGTAACTCTTGGGTGTGTGTTCTACACTGTCTCGCAGAGTTCCCCAGCAAGACTGAGCTTCAACAAACTCACTGTGGTGACTGATTTAATAGGACACTGTTCATTGGCTTCCTTCTCTTCCTGTCTTACTTTCCCACTCCCCTACTGGTGCTTCCTGGATCACCTCCCAAATAAACTTATTGCACTCAAATGCTTGTCTTAGAGTCTACTAATGCAGAAACCCAAATGGAGACAAATGGGATGCACGTAATTGATTTAGTGTTAGCCAATGGAGTCACGTTTGGCTAGCACTGCCTGTTATGCATGTTTGTATATATAAGTGATAAGAACGACAAGAAAACAGCATAGTGGAATGCAAAAGCTCTACTGACTCACACTTTTGTCAATTTTATCTCTTAAGATGCTTAGGGCTCCACTTTATCTTCACCAACAAATTTAGAATAATATTATATTTTACGGTCATGGATATTCCATTCAAGCTCATTTTAATAAAATTAAAGCCTATTAAACATAATCTTAAAATGTGCATAGATTTATTCTGAAAAAAATGCAATTCACTTTGTGTTGCTCTTGTTGTTGGAGCATTACCAAGATTAAAGTGGNACTGCTGCTGGGACTGTAAATTAGTACAACCACTATGGAAAACAGTATGGAGGTTCCTCAAAAAGTTAAAAAATAGAACTATCATATGATCCAGCAATCCTTCTACTGGGTATGTATCCAAAGGAAATGAAGTCAGTATGTAGAAGAGATTATCTACACTCCTATGTTTATAGCAGCACTATTTACAATAGGCAAGACATGGAATCAACCTAAATGTCTATCAACAGATGAATAGAAAAGGAAAATGTGGTGTATATATAAACAATAGAATACAATTCAATCATAAAAAAGGAGAAAATTCTGTCATTTAGAACAACATGGATAAAGCTGGAGAATGTTATGTTAAGTGAAATAAGCCAGAAAGACAAATACTGCATGATCTCACTCAGGTGTAGAATCTAAAAAAATTGTTCTCATAGAAGTAGAGAGTGGGATAGCAGAGAATACCAGTAGAGAATACCAGTAGAAAACCAGAGGATAGTCAAGGGAGGGGACTGGGGGTGGGGTGGGGGGCAACAGTAAAAGATTGGTTACAGTACAAAGCCACAGTTAGATAGGAAGAATAAGTTTTGGTGCTCAATTGCATTGTAAGACAACTAGGGTTGACAATATTGCTCTGTATATTTCCAACAAACTAGAAGAGAGGTTTTTTGAATGTTTTCATCACAAAGAAATGATTAATATTTAAGATCATGGATATCATTATACAATGAATACATGCTTAGAAATATCATGCTATACCCCATAAATACGTACAGTTAAAAATTTTTAAAAATTAAAAAAATATAACATCTGTTTTGTACTTATCCTTGACTATTTGGATTATATAGTACATGCT
>NW_007729727.1:355827-357977 GCF_000696425.1 Galeopterus variegatus
CCATAAACTTACATGCCCAAATTATATTTACTTACTGAATAAATCTCACACACTTTACAAGATACTTTATTACCAACATGAGCACACACTAGTAATGAGTAATACCTACAAAGTGCTGAAATGTGGACCTCTTATTTAAATAACCAACATAAATAAAAAAGTATGACCCTGTCCTCAAAGGAAGGTGTAGAGAGATGACTCCACCAAAAAAATGCTTTCCTATCCATGGAATGTTAGAAGTACTCCTGTCAAAAATTGGATTAGTGTTCTTAGCTGTGAAATATGATGCCTATGTTAAATTAAGTTGTGAAGAAATAATTTTAGAATATTAGTAATTCTATGTAGCATAACCTAATTAAACAATTACTTTTAAAAGTGTGTGGTGTCTGTCAGATCCAATTTTTAACGTTGCTATTACTAATTTCATTTTAAAGATAATAAAATTGAGATGTTAAGAAACTCTCCCAAAGCTGATAATTCTGGGTCTAGAAACTGTGCTCTTTACTATTACTCTATAGCTAAGGAGAAGTAGGACCAGAAAGAATGTGACACATGATCTGTTAATTGTACAGATTGGAAACATGAGGTTCTGCCCTTGTGGGCTGTGGCAACTCTTCCAAACAGAGAAGAAATCAGTCTTATTCTTATTAATTAGATTAGTTTCAATTATTCATAATTTATGGTCCATTCTCAAATTTATGGAAAGAATAAAAATTCAAAACAAGCACTGCCTTTGAAAACATAAGTATTTTTACATCATTTGTGTGTCTCTGTTCTGCAGCCAATTTTATATATCTAGGGTGAAATACAAACAAGTGTGGGAAATCTCATTCCGGAAACTCTATACTCAATTACTTTTCAACCTTTCATTAGTTAAGGTCAATCTTGAAAGCAAAATATCATCTGATCATATGGGAGTTTTCATGTTAGTGAAAGGACTGTGTTAATATCTAACTATCAAAAGGAACAGTAGCTCATTCTCTTATTTAGTTCCATTATTATTCTGTTTCCATCATTTATTTGGCTATATCTTTGAAAGATAAATAACTGGGAAAAAATATAAGCCATAAACACATTGTATACCTTTTAATGATATTATTTATTTCCTGTAAAGAGCAATATATTGCAGTCGAGTTGTGCCAAGTCTACTGACTAAGCAGAATCAGAATTTTCATAAATTCTGGTAACTTTTTCTAGCAGTAACTACACACTCATCAAAGAAGAAAAACATTAAAGTCATTAAAGTAGGAACAATTTCACTGGACTCCTGGCACCATGTTTTTTTCCTGATGACAGGAAGGCCAGTCGCAAAGCTAAGCAGTACTTTTAAGATTAAGCCGTAGAATTCAACAAATGACAGAGGATCAACAAACCAGGCACTGGGACTGAATCCTATTGTTTAGTGGCACTTGACATATAATGTAAGTCTTGGTTTGTATTCTCAGAAGCAAACACTGAGAACAGGGCACATGTGTAAATGATTTATTGAGTGTAGGAAGGAAGAGATAAAAACAGAATAAGGAAGGGGAGAGAGCTAAGCAAAGGTATGACTTCAAGTGAAGTCCCTAACTGGGCCGGATCCTGAGGGGATCTCTGGAGCACAAGTTACACTTTAGAGTTGGTCCCACCTCTAGGCGAAGGATGTGTGATCTTTTACTTCTGTGATAGTCAGTTATTGGCTACAGATTGTTTCTATAGAAACACGAAAGCCTAAGTACTTCTGATTCTCCAAAAACCTAATGAGACAGTGTCGGGCCTTAAAAACTAACGCCACCTTAAGTGACATTACAAGCAGCGCCATTATGGGCCCAAAAGGGTGTATTAACTTGGCAGCCTAAGATGGCGCCCGGAGGAAGTAGGGTGGGAGTGTCTGCGGGAACTTTGCCTTAGCCTTTATTGGCCAAATACACACTTCTGCGCTCGTGAACACTGACTGCGTGATTGCAATAGCTAGGCACTGAGACAGAATGCATGCTCTCGTAACCTTTAAGCTGATTGGAGGATGTAAAAACCTCCCTTCCCCATTTGCCTTTAAAAGCAAGTGCTTGGGTGATAATAAACGGAACTGCTCGACAGAACCCCCGCTGCGTCTGAGTGTTCTTTAATGGGCTGGTTGGGGCCGGCGGCTGTGCTCACCTCTCTTCGCGGCT
>NW_007729727.1:358611-359868 GCF_000696425.1 Galeopterus variegatus
AGCTGATTGGAGGATGTAAAAACCTCCCTTCCCCATTTGCCTTTAAAAGCAAGTGCTTGGGTGATAATAAACGGAACTGCTCGACAGAACCCCCGCTGCGTCTGAGTGTTCTTTAATGGGCTGGTTGGGGCCGGCGGCTGTGCTCACCTCTCTTCGCGGCTCTCTTCCAACATCTCCTTCCAACAGGGACCGGAGGGAAAGAGGAATCTGGGCAATCCGCTCGCCCACCAAAAGGGACACCTAGGGAAAGACTGATAATGAGGCTAGGGCTGTTCGGGTCGGCCAGCGGCTGATCCAACAAGACAGCATCATGGTGGTCCACTGAAAGTGTGAGTTGTCAGAAATGATGTACATAAAAGCAGAGGAATGAGGGCAGAAAACCAGTAATAGGGATCTGAGGGATTCTGAAAGTGGGGACAACAGCAGCACCTACTACAGATGCCAGGGACATGACAGTATTTGTCATTGTGCCAATTCATATTTGGGGTTAGTTGTGCTACACGAGCCAACTATCTTAGTTAAATAAGAAACCCAGTATGGCTGTCTTATTGCAGAAAGGGCTGGATTTGGCCCAATGGTACCGCTGTTAATCCTGAACTTTAGGATTTGCTGCCCAAGCTAAAACAAGGCAAATCTACTGTTTTGCTCCATTGTTGAGGTGTTGTCCATAGCATCAAAAATAGAAATTCAGTCCATTGAGGTCAAAACAATTCTTTTTGTTGTTGTTGTTGTTGTTGTTGTTGTTTTGTTTCCTGTTCTCATTAAGTCAGCATTTTCCTATGCTTTCAACAGGAACTTTGTAGGAGAAAGAAAAAGTTTTAGAGTCAAACTGGAAAGGGAAAAACAATTAAATACGCAATTTCTGACTCTAGGACTTTTTGCTGCTATTAATGTACATTGGAAATTCCCAAGAAAGATGAAACTCATAGATAGATAGATAGATAGATAGATAGATAGATAGATAGATAGATAGATAATATATGCAGGTATATTACTAAATATAAAATTATCATATTTAAATAACTGTGTAACACTTATCATGTGGATAATCTTTTAAAACTAGGGCACTCCAAGGGCAAGAGGTCTGGGAGAAGAGGAAGAACCCAGAAGGAGCAACCACTAATGGAGGAGAAACCCCAGAGAGCTGAAGCACGCCAGCACTGGAGGAGAGAAAGTTCAAATTAGAATAATGGTTAGGGGAGAAAAAATGGCGATGGGTCTGGAGCGCCCGCGTCAGGAAACAGCGCGATCCTGAGA
>NW_007729727.1:364003-370156 GCF_000696425.1 Galeopterus variegatus
AAAAAATAAAAATAAATAAATAAATAAAAAATAAAACTAATGTTCCATGGGCTTACTTTGGTGAATTCTACTATGAATGATTACTAAGAAAACATTATGGACCTATTTGACTCATTTCATAGATGCAAGTATCCTAAACAATATATATACAAATTGAATCATTATATAAAAATGATAATATGCTATGACCAAGATGAGCTTATGCTATGACAATATATAAATTTGTTTCTTCACATTGACATTAAAAGGAAAAGAATGTATAATCATTTTAATAGTTGTAGTATTAGCACTTGCTTATACCCATTCATGATTTTTTAAAAAAAAACCTCATTAAAGTAAGAGTAGAATAATATTTTAAATTCTGCCAAAACTTTTCAAACACCCTAGATCAAACATTATTCTGAACAGAGAAACATCTTAAATAGTCTTTTAAAAATAATTATAGAGGTCTCTACTATTAATACTTTTACTAATTGTATTAAAGGTCTCAGCAGTACAATAGGAGAAGAAGAAGACATGAGACACATAAGAATTTGAAAGTAGAAATTACATCTCACATTATTTGCATGAAATGTTTGTTGACATGAAAAACAAAAAATTCACAGACAAGTTATTAGATTTAACAAAGTTTATTAAGGTGGTTAGTTATAAGATTGACACTCAAAGGTCATTTGCTTACTCATACAACAGTGCAAATACCTAGAAAATATAATTAAAGAAAAAGATACCATATACAATAACACCATGGAACATCAAGTGCCTAGGAATAAATCTAGTAGAAGATATGCATGACCTCAATGGGAAAAATTATAAAATTGTATTAAAAGATATTAAAGAAGACATAAATAAATAAAGAGATTTTCATGATTAGGAAGAGTTAACATTATAAATAATCTAATTTTCCCCAATTAGCCTGCAGATTTCATGCAACCAAGTTTCCAACAGAGCTTTACTTGAAAATTAATAAGATGGTACTGCGATATACATGCAAGTGAAATAAGCCAGGAATAGTCAGGACCCTTTTGAAGAAGTAAGCAGGAAGGGAAGATTATCTGTACCCAAAATCCAGACATATGAAATGATGGAATTTAAGACAGGAAAGTAATGACATAGCAGGAGAAAGATTAAACTAAGAAATTTGACAGAAGCACAGAAAAAGAACTCAGTAAGTAATATACTTTGATCCACAACAAAAGAGAACTAGGTGTACTATCCAATAATAGAACTGGGGGAAAAGGTTAGCCATTTGGAAAATAATGAAGTTGGATTTCATATACCACATTACATTAAAAAATAAATTCCTGTTAGATTAAAGTTTTTAAAGTTTTCCAAAGTTTTAAAATTTTAGAAAATATTGGTAAATATCTTTTAGATATTGGATCAGAAAAAAGAAACCAAAGGAAATTATGAACATAAGATTCAGGGTGATGTTTATCTATGGTAATAAGGGGTAAGAATGGGATGGGAAGAGACCATATTCAGTAGGTCATTATCAGACTTTTAGCTTTCATGTTGGACAGTTGGCTGATGAAAATGACATTATATAAAATAACAAATTAAATAAAATAACTAAATAAAACCACAAAAGTAGGCTATACATGAAAGTATCACAAACCAAGGGTTGTGATCAATCCAGTTTTGTACAACTAAGGTCCTAGCACACACAAAAAATTACTTATTGTTTTTAATATGTTTATGCTTTGCAATTCAGCATATACCAGCGAAGGAAACAGCGTAACGTAATGGATATGAGCGTGGACTTTGAGGTCAAGTAGACATGGATTTACATCCCAAATCTGCTCTTTAAATCAACTGCCTCTGCAAGTTTGTCAACAATTTAAAGGCTTCAATTTCCTCATCTGTACAAAGATAACAACACCCTTGCCTTGGATTGCTTTGAGATTTTAAAACAAGAACATGCAACATTGATGTCAGTGATTTCCAAATATATATTTCACAAATTTTCCAAATAGAAGAGAACAGTAAAGGGGTATCTCTGGGTAGAAGCACAAGCATAGATTTTCTTTAATCTCTGGTCTATTATCTCTAAAATTTCATGGTAATGTTGACTATTTTAGGTACTCTTTTTAAAGTGTTTTAAATCACTTATCATCAGTGGGAATGGGAAAAAATGAAATCATAACAGAAGACCCAGTGATACCTCAATTTGTGGACTCGCGTGGGTGTGGGTGTGCACATGTGCACACATGCGCATGCTCTGGAAGTGAGGTGGTCACAAGCTGAAGTGAGGAAATTTGAATCATCAAGAATGATTCCACCTTCTGGAATGAGAGACATGTCTTTAGTATATCTAAAGGCAGCTTGTCCACTTGGACCATCAAATTATACTTTGAAAGCTTGATGAAATGCTAAAGAACTCTCAGAAGACCGAAAAAAGGAGAGCAAGGTCAATTCTCCATATCTTGCAAGAACAGATAAAAGAAGATGTTTTGAAATTTGTAAGAGGTGGATGCATGTGGCTCATCATTTCTGCAGTGGCAGGGCCTTTGGTGAGAAGAGTTGGCTCCTATGGATTGAATCCTTGGAGGTCTGACCTAAGATATCCTGTATTCAATCTGAGCACAGAGAGAAAGTACACCTTTGCAGGGACAAAAGAACCCCAATCATAGCATGGCACAGCAGAATCAACAAGAGAATGAGATCACAAAAATGGGCACATTTTGCATCAAGGGAAAATTGCAGCAAGAGCCAAATCAGAATTTAAGAAACCACAATTCCTACTTGCCCAGGAATGGAAGTCTGAGATCCATTTTATGGACCACCAAAGTCCCCACAAGTCCAGAATGCTCAGATGTGGGGGAAGCATGAAGTCACAAGAATTTCATATCAGATCTCCATTAGAGAAGACCTAAGACACATAATGATTTAATTATAGCAGTAAATTAAAATACCATTGCATGGGCCGGCCCGTGGCTCACTCGGGAGAGTGTGGTGCTGATAACACCAGGGCCACAGGTTTGGATCCTATATAGGGATGACCAGTTTGCTCACTGGCTGAGCGTGGTGCTGACAACACCAAGCCAATGGTTAAGATCCCCTACCGGTCATCTTTAAAATAAATAAATAAATAAAAAATAAAATGCCATTGCATTCACATTTTCCTGGAAAAAAATTCTTCTCTGTTTATATTATGTTAATAAAAGAAGAAACTATTTTGAAGAAACTATTTTGAATCAAGTTTTGCCCTACCGAAAAATTGAGCCAAACTGAAGAGAGCTCACACTTGCACAATGTCTTTTCCATTTTTGTAAGCCAAAATTATAAGAACCCAGACTTGCCCAAATAGAACATTGAAACCAACTATATATATAATTACACACAAGATCATATATATAAATTATACACACAATTATATATATATATATATATATAAATTACATGTATGTGTGTGTATATATACATACATACATATATATATATATATATACACACACACATATATATGATATAATTCAGAGTAGTAGGTAACAAAAACTACTAGCTGCCTAAGAATAAATATTTAAAAAGCTGAAGCTCTGCAGACCCTTTTTGGAGAAAAATTTTTAAAAAGTTCTTAAAAGACCAAAAGAAAGGTCTGAATAAATAGTGAAGTATATCATATCCTGGATGAAAGAATTCCATATAAACAGATGTCATTTCTCTGAATTCTATTCATAAGAAGAAACATATTTGATTCCAGGAGTGAACAAAATTTATCAAAGAACTTGAAAAACTCATTCTCGAATTTTTATAAAAAATAAAAAGTACAGAAATAACAAAGACAGAAAGAGCAGAAGGAAGAGTGACTTGCCTACCACTTATCAAAATTGATGATAATTTTATAGTACAGAATGTTTTTTAAAAGATGGAGTAGTAATGTGATCAAATAGAGAAGTAGATCAAAAGATAAAAGGAAACAAAATCATACATGGAGCATTGATACATGAAAACAAAGGTACTTCAAATTTGTGGGAGCAGATGGTATGGGGATATTGGAAATGTATGAAAAAAAATAATTTGTAATTCCCATAAAGTAAAACAAAACTAGATGAAGACTGGCTTTGAAAAAAAAAATAAAACAATGAGATAAAAGTATAGCCTATTTACTTTATCAGAATACAGAATGATTTTTGAACAAAGAGCTAAAGGAGAATTTAAAACAATAAACAAAGGTTATTATCATACATAAAATACTGATACATTGAATTACATCATAATTAAAAGCTTCTTTATAAACAAGACACTGAGATAGGCAGATCCTGAGATGGTGTCCTATTAACTCTTTCACTCATAATTCAGGATTTTGGATAATCCCTTCCACTGGAGTAAACTGCTTCTAACCAACAGTATATCTCAACAGTGAGGGCATGTGATTCCATGATCAGATTATGAAAGCCTCTAACTACTGTCTTGCTAGCACTCTCTTTCCCTTGCTTGCTTTGATGAAGCAAGCCACCATGTTGCCTTGCTAACAGCCAGCTGGGAAATAAGACCCTCAGTTCAGCACAAAAAGTACTCAACTCTAACAAAACCACATAAATGAGCTTAGAAGGTGATCCTTCTTTGGTTGATATTTCAGATGAGCCCCAGTCCTTGGTGACACCCTGATTGTAGCCTTGTGAGATATTCTGAAGCAGGAAACTCAGCCAAGCCATGTCCAGATTCCTGACCCAATGGATAACTAATATAGGTACCATGAGCAAATAGATGTGAGTCAAAGTGGGGCAAGGCATTACCACACAATCATAGGTTTAGTATCATTGTGTAACAAACCACCCCAAGTGGTTTGTCACTGGTTTAAAACAACCACTTGTTATTTCTCATGGGTGTATGGCTCAGCTTAGTGGTTCTGCTCATCTTGACCTGTCTCATTCATGTGTCTGATTTCAATGTTGGTATTTCACTGGGGACTGGATGATCTAGCATGGCTTCGATGGGAAAATTTGGATCCAGTCCAGATGTATTTCATCCTCCCACAGGTTAATCCAAACATGGTTTTGTGGTAGTGGCAGGTGTCCAAGAAAGAAAGTGGAAATACCCAAGTGCTTCTGCAGAGTTTCCTTGAGTCAAACCACCTGTCCAAGGCCAGATTCAGTGCAACGGAGCACTACCAAAGTATGTAGATTCCAGGAAGTGTGAAAAATTGGGGACATTAACACAACCAATGTACCATACATACTTAAAAACAGTCATGGTTTTTCTTGTAGCTCTCTGACTTTGGAAGCCATCATATTATTATTAAAATGATAACTCTATATTATTTGTGGTACAAATGACACTCTTCAGTTACTCCCCAGATTTTTATATTTTATTTCCCATTTGTCAATTACAGAAGTTCTTGGATGAGTTTATTCCCTTCCCTAGTTCCAGTCCATTCCATTACAGACCAGGAATTCATGAGTGCTCATAAATATAAGAGAGAGCACCCAATTTATTGTTCAAAGTTGTTTTGTTGTTTGTTTGTTTGTTGGCTTAAACAACAGTTATTTATTTCTCACAGTTCTGGAGGCTGGAAAGTCCAAGGTTAAAGTACCCACAGACTTTGTTCCAGGTGAGAGCCCACTTTCTGGTTTGCAGATGGCCTCCTTCTCAATGGGTCCTCACAGGATGGAGAGTGAGCTCTGTTCTCTCTCTTCTTATAAAGATTCTAATCTTATCATGGAGTCCCATCCTTACGATCTTCAGCCCAATTTATTCTGACCTTACAGCATTAGAGGGGTGCCAGCTGCCAGTAAAAGTTGACATCTCTTAATTCTGAAGTACTGTGGATGGTAGGTGGCACCTTGCCTGGTGCTAGATTCCCCTCAAAGTTTAACTGACAACATGAGGGGAGATTCAGCATTCTTTTAACCCCTTACCTAGACATTTTTTCAGGTTCTATTGGGTCCCAGAGTAATATAGAGAGACTGAGTTTGCTGTTGGTTTCCATTTGATGGAGATTAAGACCACAGTGGGACAGAGCTTCTAGGGGCCACCATACATTTAATTGATATTCCTTCTGCAGAAGGACGTCCTGTAGGCAGGTAGGATGCTAGCCACACTAGTGAAAGGATGCTTGCTGGTTGGGAAGAAACCTGGTGAGGAGAGATACTTGCTACCATCAAAGCCATAGCTGAAAGCATTCTTGGCTTGTTAGAATCCACTGAGAAGAGG
>NW_007729727.1:370804-371984 GCF_000696425.1 Galeopterus variegatus
CTGTGGTTCAGCCTCATGAATATCTCTAATACTGAACCTAATTTAGCAGAAAACATTTGGATTCCTTCTTCCAGAAGATCCGGGGCTCCTTATCCAAATTGGTTTACCTTCTCCATCTGAGACCAGCTCTGACAACCAAGCAGTTCCCATCTTGCAGCACCTTCCTTTGAGCATTACAAATTTGCCTAAATCATGAGTATTTAAAACATTTTTACAAAACCATTTTTATTACCTCAGTCATTGGACAGGCAGAGAAAACCAGGTGACAGCCCTTAAGTTAAGCGTATAACCTTCAGAGAACTGACAGTGCTTGATTCAGGATCCCAAATTAGTCCCACTTTAGATGCAGTCCCACATTTTCATACATAAATCTCAGCCCATCTTACATTCACTAAAAAACACATATGATAAATAATACATATATATGAACACATATGAATGATACATATTGAGCATGAATCCATTCATGAACAGCCCTTTACTTAGTCACCGTCTTGTGCCAGACACAGTGTCACGTACTGGGGACAGGAAGACAAATATGACATGACTTTTGTTCTTGAGTACCTGCATGATTTTTAGGCAGAAATCACTATAGAAAAAAAGAATGAGCATTTTACCATCAGTATATGGTTTGTTATTTTGCACAAATACAAACACATATTGTTCATTATCAGAGCTCAGAGAAAGAACATGGATAATGTGTGTGCAGTTCACAAAACTAGAGCAGTTTTTGGCACTTCAGGGATTCTTTAAATAACATTTTCCGGACAGAATTTATCAGAAGCAGGCCTATTGTGTACTTGGAAGAGATAACCAAGGTTAGTCAGCTCCTGGCTTTTTCTTTTGATATAACTCAGATGACTGTGATTTTGCCAGAGTTATAAATGGCCAGAAGGCCATTTGCTGAAACACATTTTCTTTATCATGAAATGTAAGTTTTATATTTTCTACTTTGGTAAATTTATAAACATCAGCTAGAAGCAGCATTTTGGAGAAAAAGCATGCACTCATCTTTAGCAGTGACACCTGCCCCCTAGGTCTTCATGAATTGTGCATTTTCTGCATTATATTTTTGTGTATTCTCTATATGGATAATTATTGATGGAGAAATTATTCTTTCAACTGATGTCTACATTCAGAACTAAAAGGATTGGGCCGGCCCGGTGGCGCACTGGATAAA
>NW_007729727.1:372447-376268 GCF_000696425.1 Galeopterus variegatus
GTCTTCATGAATTGTGCATTTTCTGCATTATATTTTTGTGTATTCTCTATATGGATAATTACTGATGGAGAAATTATTCTTTCAACTGATGTCTACATTCAGAACTAAAAGGATTATTAAATAATCACTCCCACATTTTTCCCATTAATGATTTCACTTTGAACAAGGCTTGATAACTATAGAAGCAAATAGACATTAGCATCTCATTTCACTTTCAATAATTTGAAACATAGGGTGATATCAATTTCTGTGATTCAAACTCAGATTTAAAGTAAAAGAGACATAACTATAGAAGCAAATAGACATTAGCATCTCATTTCACTTTCAATAATTTGAAACATAGGATGATATCAATTTCTGTGATTCAAACTCAGATTTAAAGTAAAAGAGACAGAGGCAGGGTAAGGGAGAGAGAGAGAATGAATTTCTTATCTAGATTCCAGAGGTGTAAAGGCACTTAATTCTTTGATGCTATTAGAAAGAAATAACTTTTCTTCCCACTCACTAGAGTGACCCTTAAAATATGGAAAGAATTCATTATAGTTATTTTAAAGGCCTGAATCACAACAGTATATTTAAAAGCATACGCTTAACATTCTTAGAAAGTATGAGGCATTACAAAAGAACGCAAGTCATAAAACAGAATCATTTTTCAACATTTAAGGAATTGATTTCACACACTTAAGAAATTGGGGGCTGGTATAAATCAGTTCCCAATAAGTAGTAATACACTTGAGAGAAAGTAATAAAAATTCAAAAATGCCTGAGGTCCAAGTTAGCTAACCATGCGCAACCTTATGTGGTCAGGAAAAGCAGTGACCTTAAGTCACAGTAGGCCTGGACTATGTTTTTAGAGGCAGTTTGGGCACATGGTCTAGTATTTCATGTAAAACTCTCTTTAAAAATTGATGTGATCATTTTACGGGTTAAAAATAAAGCTAATCACTGACTTTGTAGACATTTGTTTTTATATCTTTATTCCAGCAAACAATAGGAATACTGAGAATTGAGTTAGTACTCAGAATGAATTTTTGCCATTGATTGAAAGGATATGATTTTATTGTACAAAGTTTTTAAAAATAGTTCTTCAATTGAAAGGACAGTGTTCCCAGTCTATTTCTGAAAATGGTCAATTTTCTAGTTAATTACTTGTCAAGATATGTTCTGCTGGAGGAAACATGGTCATGAACTCCCTTTGACTCTCAGAGAAGTCAAGGGGCTACATTCCTGTGTATTTCTCTCTCCAGGAAATTATTGACTAAAGTCAAAGTCATGAACAGACAGTCATCAAGAACCTTAAATGCTGGGAGTGAAAAAAATGTGATTTCGTGAGCATCCATATAATTCCTCCTTTCTGGAAATTCCTGTCTGTTCTCCCAGGGGCATGCCTGGGAAGAAAATGAGCAAGAGGGATTTTTAAATTGGTTTGGTAGAAGTAATGCTTCCAGTTCATTATTCATCTGTATTACCCCCGTGGCTTTTCAGTTAATTTTATCTTATTTATTTTTATTACATACGTTAACACGTGGATTCTATTGCCAAAGTTTGTTTCTAAAATACGAGATTAACTAAAGCACTCTCTAGGATGGCTCATTAACTCAGTTGCTTAGCACATGGTGTTATAACACCAAGGCCAAGGGTTCAGATCCATGTACTGGCCAGATGCCAATACATACACACACACATACATACATACATACATACATGCATACATACATACATACATACATAATAAAAGTAAATTTAATTTTCAAAAAATGGCCATCAACCCCAGCCCCTTGATATTGTCTGTACCTTTTCATCCCTTTTGCTGTGTTTATACATGGGTGCCTGAGTACACATGTGTGTATATGCATTCATATACTTATAAAATATGATTAACGAGTGCAGTTAAACATATTTTCCATATAGTTTGGCCATTTGCATTTTCTCTTCCATGAATTTTTTATCTGTGAAATTCAATGAAAAACTTATACAAATATAGAAATATAAATATATAGGGAACTTTCATACATGAATGCTTTCGTATGGTTCTATCAATGTACAGGTCACTTAGAAAAATTTTAGAGCTTTTTTCTCGGCAGAACACAGATAGGTTTCCTTAAAAGAGATTTAACGTGTTTTATTTTACTGTTCCTTTTTCTATCTTTTTGCACATGTGTCAGACTTTTCTAGCATAACCAGAATTAGAATTTTTCAGTCAAAGGGGATACATATTTTAATTCTAATTTTAAAGGAATTCTGCCAAATTCTCCTTCAAAACGACTCTGCCAAATTATTCCCACAAGTCATGAATGAAAGTTAATGTATTTTCCACTCTTGCCAACACTTGAGGTTAACAAATTTTTTAATTTTTGCCAAACTAATGCAAATAAATACATCAAATTTGTTCAAATTTTCAGTTTCCTGGGTAACAAATGCAGTTAAACACATTTTTCATGTTGTTATTGACCAGTTGCATTTCCTATATTGAACTTATTATTTATAAAATTCAAAGATTATGTTGATGCATATTACAGTATTATTTTTATCTATCTATCTTTTAGCTGTATTTTGTGAAAGTATTTTCCTGTCAGATTGAAGTTATTTATATATCCTGAATATCTACGTAATTTGTGTTATAAATGGTTTCCCCTATTTTCTGACTTTTGTCTTTTAAGTTTAACAGTGGCATACTTTATTATATAAAATTTTAAAATTATGATATGATTTAGTTTTAATAAACTTTTTCTTTATAGCATTGTCAGGACTTTTCCAAAGACATAAACAACATAGTCTGTCATTTTTGTTAAGGTTTTATTGTCATTTTTTTAAAGATTTTAATCCATCTGGAATGAATTTTTGTGAGTGTTAGGTGGGAGGTAGGGTGTTATTGAGTGTCTACTCTGTGCCAGTCACGTGATTCTAAGCCCTGGGAAAGAGCAGTGAAGGAAATAGGCCAAGTCCCTCCACTCACAGCTGTTATGGTCTGAATGGGCAGTGGGGCTGGAAAACGCCACACATCCAATGGGTATAATACAGCTAATCTGCAAGATGACAAGTTCAAAATTTTTTGACCTTCAGTTATGTGCTATAAAAGAATATAGATCTATGTTAGCCATACCAAGTCTATGTAAGGAATTTTTGTTGTTGTTTTGTTTTGTATTGTTTTAACTGACTAATTTCTAAACTCCACAAGGGAAATGATCCATATGGAAAACTAAAACTATGGAAAAAGTATATGGTGAGTACTTTTCCCTCAAAAAACTTAAAATATATCTGGGGATATGAGACAAAAATAATTTTAAAAAATTTATGATATAAATATACAAAAGGAATAATAAATGGAAAGCTTCATGATAGTACTGCATTAATGTTAAAATTAAATTTATGGATAAACCACAAAAATCATGCCAATTTGAGAGATCAGATAATTGTGATATGGAAAGATTGAGCTAGACTTTGATTGGACTTATGGAAATGCAAATAAGTGGACACAAAGGACATGTGTCATTAGAGAACAGGCTGGAAAAGTATCATATAAAGAGTTTTAAGAGGGTCTTAAATAACTAAGAAGTTTCATTATTTGTTATACACATCTAGGGAAATCAAAAGAAAACTCAAGCAGAAGAAGACCATGTTCAGTTGTGGTTTCAATGAACTGTTGGTCCTGGAAACCTAAAAGGTAAGACTGCCCTAGACAAAAATCTGTCTTCTTCACCTCAACTTTCCTTTTAGATTTCTCCTTCCCAAGGTTCTCAGTGTCCTTGGGCTGACCTTTTCTCTGTTGTGGTTCCCTTTGGTGTTTTGGACACTCTGGAAATACTAAATATTCTTCTCTT
>NW_007729727.1:376615-391887 GCF_000696425.1 Galeopterus variegatus
TACAGCAAAGGTGATGGGATGTCATTCCAAGATTAGGTTACAAAAGAAGGCATCCATTTTGCTCGTTCTGTCTGGCTTTCTCTCTTGCTCACAGTTGATTCGAGCCAACTCCCATGTTGTAAATGCATTGTTGTGATGCGTACAAGAAAAATTCAAGGAGGACTCATTCCACCAACCAGTGAAGAAATGAATCCTGCCAGTACCACGTGAGTGAATTCTCCCCTATTAGAGCCTTAAACTGACTGCAGTAATAAGTAAATTTTGTTTGAGACATTAAGTTTTGGTAATTGTTATGCAACATACACGATTAATATAGGCTACCTCCCAGCAGAACATTCTGTGGGTATTATAGGAATCACACGATCTTGGGATGGGAAGAGACTTCCTCTACTTGATACGATTCAACTAGATCTATGTCCCATTAGATGTTTGAGACCCTCATAATATTTCTGCTAATGATGTTCAAGTCATACTTGAACACCTCCCATGTTGTGAACATTTTAACACAGTTAATTTTCAGTTGGATTGAAAGTTTTCCCTGTAATAGTTACTTCATAATGATGAACTTTCATGTCTCTGTGATCAACTGTCATTAATGTTGGCTTCTCAATTGGGATGAGGAAAATTATATTACTGGTTAAGAATGATGAAAAAGAAAATGTATGTTATGTAGGAGAAGATCATCATACTTGGTCTAATGAGTTTCTGTAGTCAAGTTTCCTGTGTAAAACACGCCATCTCAGAAAACCAAAATGTAAGCTCTCAACATAATTGTGCTCTGAGACCATGATAACGAGTGAAAAATGAATTATCAGTGCAGTTGCAATAAATAGCCACAAGTATTTTTAAAAAAGATAAAACATCTGACGAAATTTCAGTGATTTGGGTTCTTTAGGAAGAAAACCTGCACAATGACCACTCAGCTAGTAAAATTACTTTATGAACTGCTCTTTGTTAATAACGAGCACGGACAGCTGCAGCGCATCTTGAAGTCCCACAGAATTTCCAACCACATTGCTAAAAAACTGAAGTCATACACCCAACTGTGGTGAGGCAATCCATTCAATAGCAGCTGTGCAAGACTGGTCGAAAGTACTTTATGAACTGCTCTTTGTTAATAACGAGCACGGACAGCTGCAGCGCATCTTGGAGTCCCACAGAATTTCCAACCACATTGCTAAAAAATTGAAGTCATACACCCAACTGTGGTGAGGCAATCCATTCAATAGCAGCTGTGCAAGACTGGTCAGCTTAATCAACTCCGAAGATAATTTAACTGCAAGGACAATTGAAAAAATACTGCATTCCTGCATGATTTATGTACTTGTGGCTACCGATATCCTGCTCTTATCCCCTTGGGACTCACTCCTACACTATGAAGGCTGCTTATTGCAAACATCTGCTGCTCTCTGCTTGTGAACTTTAATTCTGACCCATGCTCAGGGCAAAGTGGAAATGTCGGAGAGAAGATGATGTTCTGGATACAAGTTTCAACCAACGTCGGAGCAGAAGTTGGAAGATACATAGGTCATCTCCCTTGCAGCTCCATTGGCGTAACTCTAATTTAGGTTCTACATTGTCTCCCAGAGTTCCTCACCACATTTAAGCAGCAGTTGTCCACAGTGGTGACTGCTTGATAATGTAACCTTTATTGCCTGTCTTCCCTTCCTTATCTTATTTTCCTGCTCCACTGCCAGTGTTTTCTGAGGTCATTCCTAATAACCATCTGTGGCCCCGAGATCACCCAAATAAAGCATCTAGACTCAAATCAATGTCTCAGGATCAGCTGTTGGAGGAACCCAAACCAAGACAACTTGCTCGCAGTTGGACATTTAAATCAGGTATGACTCATTAAAAGAACTTTGAAATTTTATACCCACTGAAATACTTAACAATAGAGCACACAAAATACAGAAACTTTTCTTGACTTAGGAGCCAAAACCAGACTTGGGACATTACCTTAATGTATCTTATGTGTTGTTGTTACATTTTCTCTTTCCTATCTTCAATTTTGGGGTGCTACTAGGAATCCAGCTGCTTATGTTACAGTAGAGATTTCCAAAACAGTATTCAAGCCTTCGTGAAATAGAGGGCCTAACGCAGTATTCTTTAACCCAAGAAGACTGTGGATTTATAAATAAAGGTTCACAATATTGACAATAATCATAATTTATTGGATACTTATTATGGTACAGGAAATGTGCTAAGTGCTCATTATGTATTTATTCATTCTGTATCCAAAATAATCTTAAACTTTAGGTACTGTTCTTATTGTTTTACTTTTGTCTTTTTGTAACGGATTTATTGTTGACATATATTTAAGGTGCACAGTTTGGTAAGTCTAAACATATGTACGTACCCATGAGACCATTATCACATTCAGGATAGTGAACATATCCATAATTTCCAGAAGTTTCCTCCTAATCTTTTGTAATTCCTCTCTATTCCTTACCTCTTCTCCCCACTTCCTCAGACAACAGCCAATATATATTAGTTTACATTTTTTAGCATCTTACATAAATGAAATAATATGGAGCGTACTCTTTTATTATCTAACTTCTTTTACTCAATTATTTTGAGATGCATTCATATCATTGACATCTCTAATTCATTCCTCCTTATTGTTCAGTTCATTCCATTATATGGACATGCTACAATTTGTCTATCCACTTGCCTTTTGAAAGGCTAGAGTTTATCTGTCTATTTACCTGTTGACTTATTCTTTCCAGCTTTTGATTATTACAAATGTGAACATTAATGTACAAGATTTTGTATGGATTCATACTTTCATTTTGGGGGGATATAGAATGACTGCATTGTGTAGTAAGTGTATGTGTAACATTTTAAGAAATTGCCATCATACTATTTTACGTCCCTAGCAGCAGTCTATGACAATTCCAGTTTTTCCACACCCTCGCCAACACTTGATATGGTTCAGCTTTTTACTTTTAGCAATTCTTACAGGTATTTAGTGGTGTTAATTTTCACTGTAGTTTTAATTTTCATTTCTCAATGACTGAGGTGAAGCATCTTTTCATGTGCTTATTTGCCTTCTGTATATCTTCTTTGATGAAGTATCTGTTCAAGTAATTTGCCCATTTTTATTTAGTTGGGTGTTTTTTATAATTTGGGTTTATGAGTAATTTACTTATTCTAGATATCAATTCCTTTATCTGACATATGATTGGCAAATATTTTCTCAATCTGAAGTTTAGTTTTCATTCTCTTAGCACTGTTTTTTGAAGAGAAAAAATTTTAATATTGATAAAGTCCAATCTGTCAGTGTTTTCTTTTATGAATTCTGCTTTTGACATTTTATCTAAGAACTCTCTGCCTAATTAAAGGTCACAAAGATTTTCTCCTGTGTTTTCTCCAAGAAGTTTTAAAGTTTTAAGTTCAACATTGAGATATACAATTCATTTTCTTTTTTTTTTGTCTTTTTTTCGTGTCCGGCAACGGATTGCAACCCTCAGTGTCGCACCCGTACCGGACCAGGACCGGCAACGGGATCACAACCCTCGCTGTTGCGCCCGCACCTTGCTCAGCCAGTGAGTGGCCGGTCTGTATGTGGGATCCGAACCCTCGGTGGGAGCGCCGCCGCGCTCCCAAGTGGCACACTGTAGCAGTGCGCCACCGGGCCGGCCCTATACAATTCATTTTGAATTAATTTTTATATATGTTAAAAGATATGGATCAAAGTTGTTCTTTTGTTGTTGTTTAGATATCCAGTTTATCCAGCACCATTTGTTAAAATAGACTATCCTTTCTCCACTTGTTTGTCTTAGCATCTGTTCCTAAAATCAGTTGTTGATATGTGTGTAAGTCTATTTATGGAATTTATGATGATACATTGTTCTGTTTGTCTATATGAACATAAGTACAACATCATCGTAATCATTACAGCTTTATAAGTATTAAAATTTGGTAGTGTTAGTCCTACAACTTTGCTTTCTTTTTTTCAACATTATGTTGGCTATTTCAGATTTTTTCTGCTTTCATATGAATTTTTAAAATCATCTTATAAATTTCCACAAAAAGAAGTCTGCTGAAATTTTGATTGGGATTGCATTGAATCTATTTATCAAATTGCTATCTTAACAATATTGAGCCTTTTGATCCATGAGCACAGATTTTTTCCATTTACTTAGGTCTGTAATTTCTCTCAACAATATATTGTAGTTAAAACTGTAGTTTTCAGTGATTAGGACTTTCATATCTTTTTTCAGGTTTATCCTTAAGTATTTCATAATTGCAATGATGTCTTAAATGGTGTTATTTCTATTTCTAAATACTCATTACTGGTATATAAAAATACAATTGATTTTCATTTATTGATCTTGTATCCTGCAACCTTATAAAACTTGCTTATTAGTTCCAGAAGGTATTTTGTAGATTCCTTTCAGATTTTCAATATTGATTATCCAGTTGCCTTTGAATGAAGACAGTTTTACTTCTTCCTGTCCAATTTGGACTATTTTAATTTCTTTTTCTTGGTTTATTCAATAGATTAAATTTCTAGTACAGCACTGAAGAAGTGGTGAGAGTGGACGTCGTTTTCTTCCTCCTAATCTTAGGAAGAAAGCATTTAGTCTTTTGCCATTAACTTTCATGTTAGCTGCTGGTTTATTGCAGATGTCATCTGTCAGGTTAAGTAGCTTCCTGTATGTTCCTAGTTTGCAGAGAATTCATATTAGAAATGGATGTTAGTCCTTCAACTTTGAATGGATGTTCAATTTTGTGGAAGACTTCTCCTGCACCTATACAGAAGATCATGGGGTTTTTCTTTTTCAAGTCTTTTAATATGATGAGTTACACTGATTTTTTTTAATGTTAATTAAATCCTGCATTCATGGAATAACCCCCTAATTGGTCATAACGTATTATCTTTTTTATTTATCAAATGACTTGATTTGGTAAAATTTTGTTTGGGATGTTTGCATGTGTGTTTCTGGAGGATGGGGTTTGTAGTTTTCTTTCTTGTAATGTCTTTGGCTTTCAATCGATACTGCTGGTTCAGAGAATGAGTTAATATTTCCTACTTACAAATTTTCTGGATGTATATGTGTAAACTTTGCATTATTTCTTTCTTAAATGTTTGGTATACTTCATCAGTGAAGCCATTTAGGCCTGGAGTTTTATTTGTGGGAAAATTTTAAACTACAATTTCGATTTCTTTAAGAGAGAGAGCACTATTCCACGTATCTATTTCTTCTTACCTGAGCTTCAGTATTTTGCTTCTTTCAAATTAATGGTGCATATGATCTGAGTTGCTGACTTTATTAGCATACAGTTGTTCACAGTATTTCCTTATTCTCCTTTTAAGATCTGTAAAATCTGTAGTTATGTCACCTTTCTTATTCCTTTTACTCATAATTTGTGTCTTCTCACTCTTCCGGGCTGTCTGCAAAGAGATTTATCAATTTTATAAATCTTCTCAAAAAAACAAACTTTCATGTCATTGAATTTTCTCAACTCTTTTTCTGTCTTTTATTCCATTAATTTCCAGTATAATTTTTATTATTTCCTTTCTTCTGCTTATTTGGGTTTAATCTCTTCTTTGTTTCCTAGTTTCTTAAGGTGGAAGTTAAAGTAACTGACTTGAAATCTTTCTTGTTTTGTAAAATAGAAATTGAGCACTATAAAATTAGCACTAACTGCAGTTTTGAGGGCATTTCACACATGTTGAAATGTTTTGTTTTTATTTTCATTCAATCTAAAATACTTTATAATTTTGATTTTGATTTCTTCTTTAATCCACAGATTATTAGAAGTATGTTATTTAATTACCAAATATTTGTAGATTTTCTGAGGTCTTTTATGTTTATGATGTCTATTTTTCTCCCATTGTTGACAGACAATATATTTTGTATAATATAAATCCTTTTTAATTTATTGAAACTTGTTTTATGGCCCTCAATATTGTCTATCTTGGTCAGTATTCTGTGTGCACTTGACAAAAATGTGTATTCTCCTGTTGTTGGATGGGGGTGTTCTATAAACATCAACTAGGTCAAAGTGAATGATTGTGGTGTTTGAATCTTCTATGTTCTTACTAACATACTGTCTACTGTGTTCTATCATTTTTTAAGAGAGATACATTAAAATATTTGACTATAATTGTAGATGGATTTGTTCATTTTTTCCTGTACTCTGTCAGTTTTCACTCATGTATTTTCAAACTCCATTATTAGATGCATAAATAATTAGGATCATTGTGTCCTCTTGATGTATTGACCCCTTTATCATTATTAAATGGTATTCTTTATACCTGTAATATTATTTACTATAAAATCTCCTTTGATGAGTATAGCTTCTTCAGCTTTCTTTTGCTTAGGAAGAGCATGGTATGTTTTTTTTCATCCTTTTCCTTTTAACATATTTGTTATTTTATGTTAAATTATATTTTGTTTCTTTTATAGAACATATAGTTGGGTCTTAATTATTTTTCAATATGGCACTTTTTGCTTTTTAGGTGGAGTGTTTGAATCACTGCCTTTAATGTGATTACTGTTATGCTTAGGTTTAAGTTTATTATCTTGCTGTTTGTTCTGCATTTATCTCATCTGTTCTTTGTTTCCCTTTTTCTTTTGTTTGGATCAATTAAGTAATTTTGTGATTTTATTTTATCTCCTTTGTTGGCCTATTAACTATAATTTTTTTGTTGTTTTTGCTTAGTAGTGACTTTGGGTTTATAAAAGGCATCTTTAACTTATCACTTTCTACCAAAAATTGTGTCTCTTAGCATAGAGTTTAAGAATTTCACAATAGTATATATCCATTTCTCCTCTCAATTTTATAATTGGTGCCATACATTTTTACTTATATGTATGTTATAAATGCCACATTACGTTATTATTATTTTTGTTTAAACAGTAAGTTATCTTTTAAAGAAATTTAAATAATAAGAAAAATAATTTCCCTAGTTTTACCCACATTTTTACCCCAGTGTTCTTTATTTCTTTGTGTAGATCTATATTTATATCTGGTATCATTTTCTTTTGCCTAAAGAACTTCCATTAAGATTTCTTTTCAAGTGGATCTGTTGCAGATGATTTCTTTCAGCTTTTGTATACCTGGAAAAAATTTCTATTTCACTTTTGTTTTTGAAAAACATTTTCGGTGTCTGTGAAACTATGGATTGATACATTTGGAGAGAATGGGTGAGGTTTTAGTATTTTCAAGATGTTGCTCCACTGCCTTTCTTGTTGCATTGTTTCTGACAAAAAATCTGCTGTCATGTTTATCTTTGTTTCTCTATACAGACTGTATCTTTCTTCACTTTTAAGTGTTTCTCTTTATTACCGATTTTGAGGAATTTGATTATACTATACCTAGGCATACTTTCTTCATTTTTCTTGTATTTGGTGTTTGCAGCACTCCTCAGATCTTTGGTTTTGTAGTATTCATCAAATTGGAAATAATATCAGCACTATACCTAGGCATACTTTCTTCATTTTTCTTGTATTTGGAGTTTGCAGCACTCCTCAGATCTTTGGTTTTGTAGTATTCATCAAATTGGAAATAATATCAGCTTTTGGTTCTTAAAAATAAAAACACCCTTCTTTTTGGGGATTTCTATTTACATGTATGAGTAAGCCACTTAAATTTGTTCCATGGCTCTTGGTGTTTCATTTTGGATCGTTTCTATTTCTGTCTTCAAATTCTCTCACAATTTATCCTACAATGTTCAATCTGTCTGCTATCAATCTCAACCAGTGTAATTTTCATCTCAGATATCACAATTTAAAGTTTTCATTTCTAGATGCTGAGTTTGTTTTTTTAAATACTTTTCATTTCTCTGCTTATTTTTTGAATGTATGGGAACTGCCTTTTACTGCTAATGCTAATATCTGTTTCAGTTCTGTATCATTTATAATTAATTGATTTTTCTTTTCACCATAAATTTTATTTACCTGTTTCTTTTCATATCTAGTAATTTTTGATTGGATGGCTGGCATTGATTGCAAATTTTACCTTTTTGAGTGCTGAATGTTTTTATATTACTATAAATATCCCTCACCTTTTTCTTAGAAGAGTTAAATTTCTTGGAAACAGTTTTATCTTTTAGGGTCTTACTTTAATAATTTGTTAGGAGGGTCCATAGGATGTTTAATCTAGGGCTAATTATTCCCCACAACTGAGTCTCACTACTGAGTACCTTCTGAATACAGTCTCTAATGTCTCATGAATTTTGAGGTTTTCCAGTCTGGCTAATTGGTACAGTTTTGTGTGAGTTCTAGACAATGTTCATTCAATTCCTTTTGATGATTCTTTCTTTGTTCTCAGGTAATTTCTTTATGTGCATGTGTTGATCATTGCTCTGCTAAATACTCAAGGGAACCTCTGCATATGTCTGGAGTCTTCTCTCTAGTTCTCTCCTTTTCAACACTCTGTCAGGAAAACTGTAGCCAGCTTGTTCTCCCCAGATTCAATTCAGTCTCCTTAACTCATGAGTCTGCTGGGCTCTCCCTGATATTCCCCTTTCTGTACTAAGACATGCAAATTTTCTCAAAGCCATAACTGAGACTATGATAGGGTTCACCTTGGTTTCATGTCTCTCAGGAATCACCATTCTTGGGTGTCAGATGTCCATTGTCCTGAAAACAGTAGTTCATATATTTTGCCAAGTTGTTTTATTTTTTCAGATGGAAAGATAAACCTTGTTCCTACTCTTTCATTGTTGCTAAAACCAGAAGCCCCCGTAATTCCTTATTGCAATTTAATAAATGATTAAGCTGAAACACAGGGAGTATTTTTCTTAAGGTCATACTCTAATAAGTGGTGAAGCCCGAATTCAAACATACATCTTCAGATTCCAGAGCATTCATTCTTGACCACCACTCTCTACAGTTTATATAAATCATATTCCAATCTTTGCCACCTAATTAGCACTCAACAAATATAGCTTCATTTAATATTATTAATAATAACAAAAAAGCTATTAGACTGAAGTAAAACATTTACATGGAACCAAAAAAAAATTTTTTTTAAATCAGAGTACTTACACACAGACAAGGGATGCTAGATCATATAGACTAATTACATAAAGGACAAAAATAATTCAAATATAGACATTAAAGATTTGTTTTCAAATAGCTAAGGTCAAGCAAGACCAAATGGGTGTAAATACTAACAGATTAGAATTCAGATTAGACTTTAAAAAGAAGTTCCTATTTTGGAATGTTTTAGAACCCTTTCCTTGGGTTATCAAAACATTATGAATCAGGTATACATACCATACATTCATAAGTGTGTTCTCCAGTGAGGATTCTCTTGACAGCCACCGACTTGAACCTTATCAAAACTGATTCATGGAAAATATAATTAGCTCACTTTCTGGAGATCATGTGAATGCGAGGCCCCGTGATTATGTAGAAACTGTATCAGTTGTGGGAGGCGGGGGAAGATAAATACTGCCAGTAGTCTATTGTCGCATTTGTTTTCATTTGCTTTATTTTTTTATATGGGAAATCTTTATCATTTTGCTTCTGATAGATATATAAAAGCTTGTAGTGGACTATTCTATATACAGATGGTCCCCAACTTATGATGCTTTGATGTAAAGATTTTTTGTCTTCATGATGATATGAAAGTGATACACATGTAGTAGAAACTGTACTTCAAGTACTCACACAACCATTCTATTTTTCACTTTCAGTACAGTATTCAATAAATTGCATGAGATATTCAACCTTTATTACAATATAGTCTAGATGATTTTGCCCAACTGTAGGGTAGTGTAAGTGTTCTGAGCATGTTTAAGGTAGGTTAGGCTAAGCTATGACGTTCATTAGGTTAGGTATATTAAATGCATTTTTGACATAATATTTTCAACTTACAATATATTTTTTCAGATTTGACCCCATCTTAAGTCAAGGAACATCTGTACATAGATACACACACACACACACACACATTCTACAAAAGGCTGACAAACCTAGAAATGATGTCTTACAGTCTCTTGTAGTCCTGTGATTCTGTCTAATTAATTCTAGCCATTTCTCATGAATTTGCAAAAGCTGGCAAGTAATCCTCACACACACACACACACACATTCTACAAAAGGCTGACAAACCTAGAAATGATGTCTTACAGTCTCTTGTAGTCCTATGATTCTGTCTAATTAATTCTAGCCATTTCTCATGAATTTGCAAAAGCTGGCAAGTAATCCTCCTCATTTGGCAACTAAGAAAGTGATGTTTATTGCAAACCTTGAAGTGGAAGAAAATACTGAAATAGTTTCTCTTTCTCTTCATACAGCTAGAGATTAGAATCAGTTTGTTTAAAACACCTGGCATAGTGCCTGGTACAGAGTAGGTGCCTAATATCTGGCACCTTACATGACTATGAATGAAAACTTTTGGAGAATAAAATTATTGAGGAAAAGGATAAAGCAGAACCAGAGAAAAAGGAAAAGAAAAAATGAGTAAAGACAGTGTAGCGTGGCATTCAGAATCATCTTGCATCTCTTGCATCCACTCAGAAACAGGAAAATGGGTAGAAGGTATAGATAAACCGTAAAGAACATAAGCAATCAATCGTTCTGTCTCATCAAGGTCAAATTAATAACTTGTCCAAAGGCCCCAAATGTGATGAGGTATTCAACAAGCCTGGTTAACCACCATCTCAATTGATTCTTGGGACAGTGTTTATCTTCAAGGGGATTTCGAGGCTACTGAATCAAGAAGTAAAATGCAAAACTGAAGGTCTCAACAGGATTGGGGGAGGAAGGAGACGGGAACTATATTTTAAAGGTGAATATTTCAGGATAAACAAGTCAGGCTTGGAGGACAAATGCTTCTTTCACTGTAATCTTCCCTATCTTTGATGATTCTATTCTAGCTCTAGTGGCTTTATTCTAATTTGCTTACTAATGCTTCAAATTTTAAAAAATGTTTGGCCTATTTAACAATCATTGAAATAGAAATCGAATGCATAAAATACTACAAATATTTTACGGAATATTCACATACTTTATCAGACAATTTTATGCAATGAATATAAACTTTTCTTCTAAAAAATTTTTTTAAAAAACTACCTTTAAATCTCTTATCACGAACTCCCATGAAAGTTTTTGACTGAGATTTGCTCTTTCCTTTTGCAATTGATTAGTAGCTTTGTTTCCAGGCCCACTGTACAGAGCCCCTCTCATCTGTAGTCCCCTCATGTTTATAACTCACCTTTCAGACCATAGAGATATGATCATTACAGGTGGTGGGTTGTTATCTGTAACTCCCAGGAGACACAGTTCCTTAGATACTTTCAATACTTTATGACAGGCCACTGCAATGTACATTTCTAAAAGAATTGGAAAGAACTGAGTACCCACTTGTGCAAGATATTTCTGTAGCTGCAAAAATTATTCTGGAGAAATTACATTTTTCCTTCTCCTTATCATTTAATAGCATGCTTTTAAGTGCATGCACCCTCTGGAGAGATATGTTCTCTGCTCAATGGGGTTACTGCTAAGAAAGAGCTCTCACTGACCCTTTTCATCAAACTCACATCAACCCTTTTTTTAGAACCAGTGTTTAATCATATATGTACTTATCTCTGAATTGAAAAATAAATGGTATCCAGGGCTGAGTGGCTTGGCAAACAAATGATGCATGGAAATTGCATAGCCATGTACGCTCTTGAATTGTCTCACAAAATTGATTTAATGAGATAGAGGCAACAATTAACTTTTTCCAATTATTTCTCTAATTCAACATTCAGTTGTAGAGTGTCAGAGAGAGCCCTAGTCATCATTCAGGGGTCAACAAATAAATGCTCTGGCCAGACTTTTAATAATCTCACTTTCTCTTTTTAAAATAAATTTGAATATTTCTTTAATGTTCCTCCTTTTATTTCAAAATATGAGGCCAGTGGGCACTGCCTCTCCTTTGCTCCTAAAACGCAGGGAATACAATATCTTTTAGAAATCTGATGGCTTCAAAGAACTTTTTTACCTTTATCTAGTTGGGAAGAACCACAGCAGTCTAAGACCATGGCATCTGAGGTCAAGAGAACTGGATCTGAAACTTGACACTTCTTTTCTTAACTATAGGGCATTAGGCAAATTGCTAGTCTCTGGTTTATTTTCTGTAAAATGTGAGTAACATTAGCTATTTTTTACAGCTGTAATGAGGCTCAAATGGATTAGCATTTGTAAAATGCCTGACGATAAATATCAATTCTTTCTGTGCCTGGTACAGAGTAGGTGCCTAATATCTGGCACCTTACATGACTATGAATGAAAACTTTTGGAGAATAAAATTATTGAGGAAAAGGATAAAGCAGAACCAGAGAAAAAGGAAAAGAAAAAATGAGTAAAGACAGTGTAGCGTGGCATTCAGAATCATCTTGCATCTCTTGCATCCACTCAGAAACAGGAAAATGGGTAGAAGGTATAGATAAACCGTAAAGAACATAAGCAATCAATCGTTCTGTCTCATCAAGGTCAAATTAATAACTTGTCCAAAGGCCCCAAATGTGATGAGGTATTCAACAAGCCTGGTTAACCACCATCTCAATTGATTCTTGGGACAGTGTTTATCTTCAAGGGGATTTCGAGGCTACTGAATCAAGAAGTAAAATGCAAAACTGAAGGTCTCAACAGGATTGGGGGAGGAAGGAGACGGGAACTATATTTTAAAGGTGAATATTTCAGGAACAGCCATACGTTCTTTGATGCTTCTTTCACCAAAAGGTGGGCTTATGTCGTTCCCCTGGAATTTGAATTTACTTGCATCAGTAGAGTATGGCAGAGGGGAGGCTATGTGACTTCCAAGGCTAAGTCATAAAAGGTTGTGCAGGCTCCACCTTGTTTGCTGGAACACCTGTTCTTGCAACCCTGAGCCACTATGTAAGAAGTCCAAATACCCGATATCACTATGCGTATGTAAGAAGTTCAAATACCCAATATCACTATGCTGTGAAGGAAATACAAGGAAAGTCTTTATGTAGGCATACTGGTCCATCAAATGTCCCAGGTGAACCCAGTCTAGGCACCAGACATGTGAGTAAAGAAGGCTTTAGATGATTCCAGACCTCCCATCTTGAGTTACTCCCAGCTATTTGATACTTCCCATTGAAACCCCAGGCTTTGTAGAGCAAAGACAAACCAGCCCCTGTTCAAATTCCTGACCACGGAGTACGCGAGCGTTAAGAAAATGTCTTCTGTTCTAAGTTTTAAGTTTTGTGGTGGTTTTTAATGCAACATTAGATAATCTGAAATCTGAGCAATATCTTAATATATTATCACATGTAAGTAATATATAGGTTGATCTGTGTTGTGATTGTGTATAAGAATAATTTTTACTGATGGTATGTAAATGGTGATCACAGGGCACATAGAAACTAAAAGTGAACATAGAAGTTTGTGTAACCAGACGGACTAGTATGATCTAGTTATAGATAGAACTGAATAGTAGAGAGAAAACAGTGTATTGGCCAAGCCCGTGGTCAGAAATCAACAATCAAAGACAACATAGAAATTAGATAAAACAAATCCAGTTGTGTATGTGGATAATTATGTAAAAGATCTTGTTGGGTGGCAGCTACCTTCCTGGCACAGATGGTTGCTACACCTAATGACGACTGCTTGTTCCCTTCTTTGTTTTTCACACATGTTCAGGATGATGCCTAAAGGATGTAAAGGGGGAGTGACTATGGTGTTGGGTAAAACCTCACCCCATTTACGGGGCTTAGCATCATTGGTGCAGAGAGCCTTCCGGGCTTGTGGACACTTCATGATCTTTACTATAAGCATAGGCAGGAGCCATGCATGCACGCATGACCTATAGGATGATGGGCTTGTTTGGTGGAGACCCCCGCCCATTTAGCCCATTTATGCATAAATATGTTGGCTTTGAGTTGAATAAACGGAACTGCTTGACAGAACCCCCACTGTGTCTGAGTGCTCCTTACGCGAGCCAGGTTGGGGCCGGTGGCTGCACTTACCTATCTCCTGGGCTCTCCCGTTCTGCTCCCTCTCGCACAGGGAGGAGGAGGCAGGGGGTAATCTTCAGCCTCATTCCCTTGAGCCAAGCGCGGTTTAGCTAGTTGTCGGGGCTCCGATGTGGGTGCCGTCCCCCACACCCTGAGAAGATCTCACAGACTTGGAAATGACCTAAAGACAAAGGCAAAATTTCAGTGTCATCAAGAGTTCTCATGCGCTTTCTGCTAGAGTAGAAATAAACTTCAGGCCATAGAAGCAGGTGAGTGCATCACACTGGAAAAAGAAACCTGAAGAGGCAGCACTGAGGATAATCTGGCAAGTAAAGATTTTCTTGGTTTGAAGAAATACACACACACACACACACACACACACACACACACACACACCCCTATATACACTGGATTGCATGGTAACTGCATGTTTAACTTTCTGAGAAAATTTCTGTTTTCCAAAGAGGTTGAACCACTTTTTTATAATTCCACCAGCAATATATGAGGGTTCCAGTTTCTACACATCCTCCCCAATACTTGTCACTTGTTATCTGTCTTTTCAATTACAGTCATCTGAGAGAGGTTGTGAAGTCATGTCTCTGTGGTTTGGATTTGTGTTTTCTTGATTGGCTAATGATATTGAGCATCCTTTTATGTTTAGTGGTCATGATCAACTTAAATTTATCTTTCTAAACGCATGTATTGTACAGTATATGGTAAAATTTATGAAGGCAAATATCATGCCTGTTTTGTTCACTTTTCTTCCCTAGTGCCTGGTGCACAGAAGGAGAACACTGAACAATTAATTAGGCAATTGGGTGAATGGATAAGGCCAGTGTGTAATCTTCCCTGCTACTGGTAAAAGAACTCAAAGTCGCTCAAATTAATGGTGTGGAAAAGGAACGAAATGTTTCACCAGTTTGTCTGAATTCACTTTGTCTTGAAGTTCTAGTTCAAAGTTTCTTTCCAGTGCAATAGATACAAACATAGTAACTTTACAATGCTCTGTCTGTACTAAAGCTGGTCAGTATTTCCTAACATATTTCAACATGAGGAGAGAAATTCATCTCATACATGGTAAAATATGACAGCGTTGTTTGCTGTGGCAAAGGATTCCTGGATACAGCGTTACCATAGGGTGTTTACTCCAGGATCTGCCATGCTTGGTCATAGAGTCCAGTAGAGTAAAGTCAAAGACTCATTGATTTGATAAGCCTGTTCAGCCACCATCTTCTGTTAGATTGACGCTGGAGAACATCTCCACAGATGTTTAATTTCACTAGGAGACAGCTGATTTAAGTTTATGACTGGCCTGTCTCTATCACATTTCTCTTGCTTTT
>NW_007729727.1:392369-415580 GCF_000696425.1 Galeopterus variegatus
CTAGGAGACAGCTGATTTAAGTTTATGACTGGCCTGTCTCTATCACATTTCTCTTGCTTTTACTCCATAGCACGGGCAATTTACACAATTTGCATTTTCAGCATATCACTGAATAACTCAGGAATATTGAGTATGATTTAACCAAAAAGGATTGACCAGTTCTTATTGAGTGACTGCTTTCCCTTCATTATGGCTATTACAATAGATGATATTCCTATACACTCTTGGAGACAAAAGACTGGACATAAGCTGTTCTTCATGCCCAAGGCACTAAGAGTTACCACTTTTCTCTGCACTAAAACACCAATAACAGGGCCAGGTTGTTTACTCTTTTACTTTTGAAACTTACTGCAGCTGACAAAAGCTTTTTACTGCCAACTCTTTGATAGATTCTCAGTGTGATCAGAAAGACTACCTTGCTTAGTAATAAAGTTCAGGCCTTGTCTTTTGAGAAGTATACCCAGAAGGATGGTAAACCTAGACAATGCAATTCAGTTGTTGAAGACTTTACAGGCAAGTTTGTTTTTCCATTGAGCTGCTGTGATATAAAGCTGTTCTACTAGGTCAGGAGCACTGGAGGTGCTGGTTTATCTTCTGACTTTTGAATATCTGGGGAGTTCAGTTTCCCTCAACTTTTAAATTTTATATGTTGCTGATTTGTAAAGCCAAGTTGTTCCATTACTGCTCAAGATATTAGTATGTACAGATGATGAACGTGAGCGCTGACTCCTCCAAGCATTCCTTTTATAATGGATGCAAGCATATCTAATATGAGGTTGAACTGGCTACCTATTATATTCTTTTCCCCAAAGAGCATTAAGAAAAGTGGATGACCATGTATTTTTAAATACAGGGTGTTCTTTATGTCACCTATCAGCAGTAAAACTTGCTGAAATATGTCATAATCAGTTAGGTCAAAGAAAATAATATACCTTAAATGTGTTGAAATAGCCAATGAAGACTCCTAACTTTTCATTGATGCCCAGGTGGATATATACTTACATAAGCTTCTGTTGAGGCTATATCTGAATGGGTTCACCTGTTGAGGAGATTGAGTTATGTACCATACATGTTGAAAAAAATCGTTGAAGGTGTTGGCTTTTTGCTGTTAGTGCTACATAAACTTTTTTTTTCCCCCAAGTAGACTCTCACTGAAAAATCTCATGCTCAGATTATCTTGTACGGGGACCTAGCATTAGATTAGATCAGTTTGTTGAAAAAAATCGTTGAAGGTGTTGGCTTTTTGCTGTTAGTGCTACATAAACTTTTTTTTTTTCCCCAAGTAGACCCTCACTGAAAAATCTCATGCTCAGATTATCTTGTACGGGGACCTAGCATTAGATTAGATCAGTTTTTTTTAGAGCTAATTAATTAATTAGCTAAAAGTTTCTTGATGATAAAAAGGTCGTTTTCCAAAAAATAGTTTTCTATCATCCCTAGATGGCTAGGAAATTGCATTTGACTACTAGGGTTTTTCTTTTCATATCCTACAAAATCAGCTGGCACTCAATAGTACTTTGGGACAATGAGTTTGTATTTATCTGTGGTCTGACAAAGTACTGGAGTCAGAAGATCCTGATATTCCTTTGTTTAGGATTTCATCTTAAAACTTCATAAATCATCATGTTTAAAAAAATTAAAAATTCACATTCAATGTTGTACAATAGCTTAATTTAAGCAGTTTGTACCAGTGGCTGTTGAGATTTTCCAATAGTGTACTATATCCATCTCTTGAGAAGTGTGTAAGTCAGCAGTATGCTTGAACCAGTCACCCCTACTTGTAAAGGCCAATTGTGCATCTCTTCAGTACTCAGTATTCAGTTACCTCATGTTGATAACCTGCAGTCAGCAATTGGTAGACTATTTCCACGATAGAAACTGGCAAATGCTACAAAGCAGGGTGCTATTTCCCCCCAGACTGCTGGTTGTTAAACATTTAGCAGCACAACACTGGTTATACCATTCCAATCTAAGAGAAAAGATTTGGAGGAGATCCTTATGCATGATAATGTGATCTATGTCATATGAACTTGCTAATCTGAAGTCTTAATTTTGATTCCCCCAGATACTAAGGCAAGTATTCAAGTAAAAGTATTTTTCTCGAAGGTTTAGTAAACAGTGGTTGGAGACTAGGGGAATGAGGCAGTGAACAGAAGGCCGTCAATACAGGGTGCATAGTCAAGCCAGCTACCAGTGCAGGGAACTCCTAAACTAATAATTGAGTCATCAAGTTCACAGTATACTAGATAAACATACAAAAATCAATTTTATTTGAATAATAGTAATAAACATGTGGACACAAGTTAAAAATATGATGCCATTTACAATTGCTTGAAAAATGAAATTCTTAGGAGTAAATCTAACAAAACATGAATAAGACTTGTAAGCTGAAACTTTACAATGCTGATGAAAGAAATTATAGAAGATCTAAATGAGTGGAGACACATACCATGTTCATAGTTTGGAAGATTCAACATGGTAAAGATGTCAATTCTCCCCAAATGTATATACAGGTTAAACACAATTCCTTTTGAAATCACAGCAATGTCATCAGTAGATATTGATAAGACTATTCTAAAATTATATGAAAAGGCAAAGAAACTGGGAAGAATCAGTCTACTTGATTTCAAGAATTTGTATACAGTTACGGTAACCAAGCCTGTGCAGTAGTGACAGAGGGATAGACACATAAGTCAGTGGAACACAGTGGAGAATCCAGAAATAGATCCACACTAGACCCAACTAATATTTGACAAATTTGCAAAAGCACTTCAATGGAGGAAAAAATAGCCTTTTCAATAAATGGCAAGTGGTTTTTAAGTGATTAGACATCTATAGGCCAAAAAAAGGAAAGAAAAAGATCTAAACCTCACAATTTATCCTACAATTACTCAAAATTAATCACAGACTTAAATATAAATATATAAATATATAAAATTTCAGAAAGAATCATAGGAGGAAATCTTTGGCATTAAGACTAGGCAAAGCATTTTTAGACTTGATACTGCAAACATGATCCAAAAAAGGAAAAGTTAGTAAATTTGATTTCAAAATTAAAAATGTTTGCTCTGTGAAATACCCTTTTAAAAGGATGAAAAGACAAGCTACAGAGTGAGAGAAGATATATGCAAACCACATATTTGCCAAAGGACTTGTTTCTAGAATACATAAAAACACCTTTCCAAAACCAACAATAAAAGACCAAGAAATCCAATTAAAACATTGTCAAAAGACATGAAGAGACATTTCACAAAAGATTTATAGGGAGCAAATAAGTACCTAAAAAGATGTTCAATATCATTAGCCATTAAGGAAATACAAATTAAAACCTTAGTGAGATATCACTGCATGCCTGTCATAATAGCTAAAATTAAAAACATATATATATTGATAATACCAAATGCTGGCAGTGTTGTTCAGAAGCTGGAATGTAAAATGGTGCAGCCACTCTAGAAAACACTTGGAAGTTCCTTAAAAAATTAAACACGCAACTACCATATAATCTGCAATTGTACTCTTGAGCATTCATCCCAGAGAAACAAAGTTGTACGTGTACAAAAAAACCTGTACACAGATGTTTGTAACAGCCTTATTTGCAATAGCACAAAGCTGGAAACAAACCAAATGTTCTTCAACAGGTGAACTGTTAAATACTCTGTTATATATTCATACCAGAGGATAATACCCAAAATAAAAAGAAACTATTAATTCATGCGACAACCTGGATGGATCTCCACAGTATTAAGCTGAGTGAAAAAAGGCCAATCCAAAAAGTTTAGCTACTATATGCTTCCATTTTTGTAGCATTCTTGAAATGACTAAATTATAGAAATAGAAAACAGATTAGTGGTTGCCAGAATTAAGGAGGTGGTGAGGTCAAGAGGTAAGTGGGTACATGAGGACAACATGGGGCACTCTTGCAGTGATAAAACTCTTCTGTATCTTCACTGTATCAATGTCAATATGGCGGTTGTGATAATGTATTGTTTTCAAAAATGTTACCTTTGGGGTAAATTAGGTAAAGGGTGCACAAGACTGTCTATATTATTTCTTAACACTGAACGCGAATCTATAATTCTCAAAAAAAAGTTAAATTTTAAAAATATAGGTAGTAGTGGAACTAATATCTACAATTGAAATACTTCAAATTTTGTTAGGTTTTTTTAAGTTATTTCATTGGTTATCATTATAATTGCAAAGAATATACTTATTCTAGGTTCTTATTTTCTCGCTTCTAATGTCCTCAAAGTTCTTGAATTTCCACTGTATTCAGCTGAGTTACATTCTCAAGTAGAATTTTCGGAAAATCTACCGATGCTTTTATGTTAGAAAAACCTCTTTATTTTTCCATTATCCTTACTTGATTGATAGTTGGATCAAGTACAGAATACTTAGTTCAAAATAATTTTCTCTCCAAACTTGAAAGGCGTTGTTAAATCATCTGGCATCTATTATTACCGAAGAAAAAATCTGAAAATCTCACTCTGATTTCTTGGGAAGTCATCTTATTAGTGCTTTTCCTCTTTGAAAACTTCTAGGCACTTATTTTTTTTTATTTCAAAGCTGGACCTTTTTTTCATTCATCCAGATCTCAGCGAGCTTTCTGAGTATGACATGGAAACTGTTCTGACCCCAGTCCCTCATCTCTGTCAAGTCTTTGCTCATATCTTAATTTCACAATTACACCAGCTATGATAGCCCCACTTAATTCCAAAACCTGCCTCCTCCCACACTATTCCCCAGTTTATTTCTCTATTCCTCTACTTGTTGCCTAACATACCCTGATTTTCACTTGTTTGTTGCATTTATTTTCTCTTTCCCGCAGCTAGATGGTTAGCACTTCAAGGATGAATTTTTTTTTTTTTTTTGTCTTTTTGTCTTTTTCCGTGTCCGGCAACGGATTGCAACCCTCAGTGTTGCCCCCGTACCGGACCGGGGACCGGCAACAGGATTGCAACCCTCGGTGTTGCTCCCGCACCTCGCTCAGCCAGTGAGCGGGAACCAGTCTGTATGTGGGATCCGAACCCTCGGGCGGGAGCGCTGCCGCACTTCCCAAGCGGTTCACTATCCAGTGTGCCACCGGGCCCGCCCTTCAAGGATGAAATTTTGTGTCTGTTTTGTGCACTAGTATAACTCAAGCACCTAGTACATAGTACCAGAACCAGGCACATTGTAAGTCTTTAATTAATATTCATAGAATGAATGCATAACATTTGGTCCTAGAAAACTGTATAATATATTTTTCTTCTAGCTCTTCAATTTAACATTTTATCCAGTAATTCTATTTCAAATTTACAAGGAACTTTCTTTTTCTTGAATTGTTCCTTAATCATAGCTTCCTATTTTTGCTTTATGGCTATAAAATTGTCTCATATTCCTCTGAAAAAGTAATTAGAATATTTCTAAGTTCTTTTTACTCGAGAGGTGAACCCTAATTTCTAATTCATTAAGTCATTTTCATTTTAAGTTATATGGTAATATACAATAATCAAGACTCGATTGTCAGTGCAAGATATTTAAATCAGATTAGCTTAAGCAAAGAAAGTTAATGTAGTTTTCCTACTGATGAAGTTGAAAAGTCCATGAGTATATCTGTCTTCATTTATGGCTGAATCATGTTTCTCATTCTCCATCTTTTGGATAGGCTCTCTCCTCAAGGTTGGCAAGAAGGCTCCAGTAGTCTGAGATTTCCATTCTGTCAGTTTACCAACTTCAGAGGTACCTGAGAATCTTCTCAGTAGTCGTAGCAGAATAGTTTTAATGAGGATTTTGATTGGCCTGGCCTGAGTCACATGACTAATCCTAAGACAAACCTTTTGGACAAGTGCTTGGGGTTCTCTGATTTTTCAGACCTGGGTCTCATGCTCCCAGGGTGGGAAGACGTAAAAGATGTGCAGTGTCACCTAAACTACATGGATTAAATTCTCCAGAAGAGAGATTTTTATTGCTGTAAGAAGGAGGGAGGCAAAATGTGTGCATCAGACATAAGCTCTGAGCATTTAGAGAAGAAAAATTCTTATTTTTTGATGAGATACCTTCAGCTATAATGTTATATGATAATATAAAAGATCTTATCTTCAGGGATAGATCTCTGAATACAACCAGTTAACTATTTTGTTAATTTTTTTTTTTAGCTAGTAGAAGCAGTATCTGCAAACTGCTATCTGGGCAGTCACTTATGGCTCAATAGGATCATGAAGATTCCATTGACTTTGTTACTTAATTTTTATAGTCTACCATAAATACCACTTGCTGAATATGAGTTTAAATTCATATGATTATGTGTTCAAGATATTTATTCTCACTTTTTTAAACCTGTGTTAGGCAAAATTTTTCCTAGAGAGCAATAATACTTGAGTTGCTGATACTGCCAGAAAGGAACAAACACTATAATTAATTCATTTTTTAAAAGGGTAAGGAGTAAAGCAAGTAAAACAATAACATAATAATAACATGACAGTAATACTTCTACTAATAACTTTGCCATTAAATATTCTTAAGTATTTCAAAAGATTGGTAACTAATCATTTAATCACTTGGTATCTCATCTCATGAGATTGGCATATAGATGTCATTGTACCCATTTACAAAGCTAGAAATTTGAAGGTCACTGCAGGTAGAAATAACATTTATACAAACCACCACAAAGCTTTTCTCACACTACATTAGAGATCTTTGTTTATGTCTCTACCTCAACTGTTAGGATTATGAGCTACATGAGGGTGAATAGCTTGTAATACATATTTTTATATTCCCAGTTCCTGGCATATATCAGATGACCAGAAAAAGTTTTCAAAATAGAACTTAGTTGCCTGTGGCCACAAAGCTAAGTCACATTATGACTGGGATGAAAACCAAGTGCTTTTGCTTGTCAATGCAGCACGTAGACTGCTCATTAAAATGCAGTCAACACGTTGCATGTGTTTTTAAACAAGTCAACACAGGAACTTTGAGTGTGTCTAGTTTGAGATGCCATCCAAAACGTTATGAGTCAGGGGTCCCAGCTGGAAGCAGAGGACACACTCAAGCTGGCAAATTGATGAAAGTTAATAAAGGACTGTTACAAGTTTAGGGAGGAAAATATGGGATAGTGCAGGAACCAAGGCCTAGTAATAACATTAGAGAGCTACTACCATTCCTAGACATGAAGAGGTAAGGAGAAGTGGTTCCAAGAACCCATGGAGAAGGCTGTAAGGGCAATTTGACAGGAGCTTGATAGTAGGTGGAACCAGTGGACTTACTGAGATGCACCAGGCAGGGAACCACGGGGATAAATACCTTAACTTTACTCTCCTTTCTTCCTCCCATCTCATCCTGATGTATCCCCTTGCTGAAGCCCACCAGAAGACAGACAGCAAGGTACTCCTGTTGATAAATCCATCCAGATTAGCATCCCAGAGGCCGGGAAAGAGAGCAGGGTAGAGAAGGATAAGGAGTGGATCTGGAGGAGTCAATAGCAGACATCCAGAATGGAGAGTTTACTAGTCCAGGCCTTCAGTGATAGAAGTGAAAACTCACTTGACTACTTAGCCTACACTTGATTGGAGACTGAGGAAGCTGATGTACTTGGAAAGACCTGGTGTGCTAGCAGGGCTGCTACCAATCTTCGGAAGAGTAACGTGTTCTTGTTAAGAAGCATAAACAGAAGGGATCCATGGTTTAACTCACCACTCACACCATGTGCAGCTGTCAGTTGTGGCTACAGTCCTAGTTTCCAGAGGGCTGCAGGCTTTAATTTGTATCCAAGATCTTCCAGAGAACAACTGGCATACTCTTTGCACAGTAAGTACAGGCTCAATCTATCCACACTGCTAGTATCAAAGCATATTCTTCATTAATTGAATGTGACAGTGCATTTACCCCTCCTTTTTGAAAGAACAAAATCCTGATTCAAAGATTGTTCTGACTATGAACTCCAAACAACACACACCACAGAAGCCAGTGAATCAGTTGGGTCTATTTCTTCATGAATAGATTCTTCTGTGTGGTGTGTCACAGTGAGTCCTACTTGCAGAGTCTCAACACTGCTCGCCTGGCTAAGCCAGCAGTGGTCTACCCTTTAACTCACTTGGCATGGCTTTTCCTCTTGGGCCATGATGACCTCAGCTGTGTTAGTGTGCAGCTTGTACACAGAGTATTAAGAAAATGACCTGACTATGTCTCTTTCAAGGCTTCTGGTATTCGTGTCTAAAAACTGGGATGAACCACATCTGGTTCCATCACGGTGTGGCCTTAGTGAACTCACTGATGCCACTAAACTTTGGTATTTTCATCTATGGAAAGAGATATTTAACTTCTCTCCCTACATCCTCAGGGTTTTGAAATATCTGAAATGCTACCTAATTATAAGATATTATAACTATATATATATGTATATATATAACTACACAAATATTAATATTAAATATCTGAAAGGTGTACGTTTGCCTTTTGTTTTCTGCAGAATAGTTCATGGGGCTCTTGAGGTAGCAGGACTTAACTAAAAGAGAGGAAAGATATTGTTATTTCAACCCATCATGAAAAGTTTCATGAAAAGGAAAAGTCACTGGTATTAAGATTCAGATTTCCTGTGTAAGAAATGGGTATGATGAGAATATTCACCTCCAGAATTTTTTCTGGAATTAAAAGAAAAAAATTAGCACTTAAAAAAACAAGTTTCATAAAAGTGAAAGTTGTTCCTGAGGTTAGCATAGGTGATGAGTAATGACATTGGATATGTCAATTTATTTTCTTGTTACATAAATAGGGTTTTGTTACTCTTGACTAATATTAGAGTCAGAATCCTAATCTGTGAAAATGGAATGTTTGAGGATTTCGGAAAAGAACATAGGAAAGTCATGACCTGAATGACTTTGGTAAAGTGGAAGCAAACTCTGGGTTTGCATAGAGAAAAAACACCAAAGAACTGAATAAAAACAACAAAAAAGCTAATATTTTGGTTTAATGGAGATATCCATACTCATATCATTTACCTTTTGCCACAACAGTGCTGTGTTATAAACCACCCTAAAACTCAGTAGTTTAAAACTACAGACATGTATTAGTGCTTATGGGTATGTGGGTTGGCAGGATGGTGTTTTGGTATTGGCTGGACACACTCATGGATCTGTGGTCAGCCATAAGTTGGGAAAGACATCTCCATTATCTTTAGCTGAGTTCTCTTACATTTTGGGGGGTGATCTGGCTCTAAGCTGATCGAGGGTGAGCTCAGCTGGAATGACTAAGCTTTTCTCCATCAGTTGCTCCCACCCCTCTAGCAGGCTAGCCAGGCCTTATCTTCATGGTGCCTGGACATGGCTGAGGCTTAGGCTCAGAACTGGTATATTTCACTTCCTCATCCTTCCTCTGGATGAATCAAGTCACAAAGACCACCCTGGATATACGGAGTAGGCAAAGAGACTCCACTGCTGAATGGAAGAAACTGCAAAATTACATTGCAGAGGATGTGGAAATACAGGGAGAGGTAGAGAATTGGGGCCGTGTTTGCATTCAGTCTACCACGAGTATCTCCTTGAATTTCGTTATGAGCAATAGTCAGAGGCTTATAAACATCTGGAAAGCTTCATAAAGTGGAACATTGCTACACCAGAATGCCACAACAGGCAGGCGGTGTAGAGCCAGCCAAATTTGTACTTAGAGGGATCTATAAGTCATGCCAAATATTTTTATGAATATACGAGTTTGGCTGACACACATTTTCTAATATCTGAAACATCCCATGTGAGCTACTTGAGCAGTCAAATCAGATGCATAACTGGTGGTGTGATCCCCTTCTCAGCCAGTCCTTATAACAGGATAATTCTTAAGTTGCTATTTATTTTACATATTGGATTTAATTTACAAAATAAACTTCTGTCATTTTCATACAGCTCCCATCTCGCTTGTATTTTTAGAAAGAGGAAAGTTATCTTTATTTACTCATATTTAGAAATATGGGCCTTGGACCGGCCCGGTGGCGCACTGGATAGTGCGCTGCTTGGGAAGCGCGGCGGCGCTCCCGCCCGAGGGTTCGGATCCCACATACAGACTGGTTCCCGCTCACTGGCTGAGCGAGGCGCGGGAGCAACACCGAGGGTTGCGATCTCGTTGCCGGTCCCCGGTCCGGTACGGGGGCAACACTAAGGGTTGCGATCTGTTGCCAGACACGGAAAAAGACAAAAGACAAAAAAAAAAAAAAAAAAAGAAATATGGGCCTTAATACAAGGGCAGTTGTATAGCACATTTACTCATATCTCTAAACACCAAAAAGTGTGCGGGGGGGAGGAGTATTCACAATCCTCCGCTCTGTAGCTGTAGACAATTTCTTCATTTAAACATGGAGCTCCAAAGAGGAATTTAGATCAATGACTATAACATTTTTTTGCTTGGCCTTGTTAATATTTTGCTTGTACAAATATTAAATATGGAGAAAATAGAATTAAAGGATACTATTTGGAAAATAAAATGGATAATTACAATTAAATCACTGAAGTCACTACAGAAAATATAAAATTACCTAATTAAGAAAACAGTCACTATAACCTCATTGATGGTTTTAGATAATCGAGAACACACCAAAGGCAGCTGCTCAGCCATGATTACTCCTAAGAAAAGGTTTGAAATGATAAAATGTAGCAGTAATGCATTTAGAGGCATTCACAGTATTCTAACCAGTCATGAAGTGGTGAAATAATCTTACACATTCTGCTGCACTCTCTGAAGTTTTTATTAGTTATAGTCAGGCTTCAACCCATCAAAGAATTGTATGTACTATGTATATAACAGGAGTTACATAGGAAACTGCTGTTACTCTAACAGTTTGTTGTCCACATTCCTAATTAGAATTCTTGTTTTTCTCAAGTTTTCATTCTCTTCAGCCTGCTGAATTGCTTGTGAACATCATGTCCAGGGACAATCTACAGTACGTTGTATGTGGAGGGTAAAGCCTTGCGTAAGGCTGGGGTCTAAGAGTTCTGTTTTGGCTTTTATTTTCCCCAAGAAAACTGATTGTCTGTCTTAATCCTGTTCACTAAACTTATGTATTTAAGTGGGATATTTATAACACTTTAGAATAATAATCATTTTAAAATCCTATGATAGAGAGAGCTGAGTTTTGGATTCCAATCCTGATGCCTACATTTCTTATTATATAAGGGTACTTAAAAAGTGCATGAAAAGATTTGCATTAGCTTTTAATTTCTTTTTCCCACAATTTTTTTGAAATACCCTTGTATGACATTGATCAAGGGGTAATTTACCTCCCTAAGCCTCGTTTGTTTCACCTTTAAATTGGAAATACAGTATTACTTATCTCATAAAATTGTTGTAATGACACAGTGAGGTAATGTGCATAAAGTAAGAATTCTATAAATAATAACAGCCAGAAGTCACTCTTTAAAATACACCAATATTCTAATCCATGGAAGAATCTTTGCTGGGCCATATGACCAACATAATAGAAAAGTCTAAAAATATTGATATTGAAGTTACTCAATGAATAGTGTAGTCTGATTATTCTACAGTATGAACCAAACTCAGTAAGTCCTGTCCATGCACTTAGAGCTTTCAATTAGCTTTTTTTTCCCTTGGTCCATTCTTTAAAAATAAACTGACAACCAAATATCATTAGAATATTGTGGGAGGTATCTGATATGAAAGATGAAAACAAAGCAAACAGAGGGAAGCAACCAGATGAAACAAAGACCAGCCACTAGGAGAAGACTTTGAAAATAAACAAAATAGATAAACATATGAATTGGAAAAGAGACCAGTATGCTATAAAAATGATCATTCAGAGAACAAAAAGTACTCTTCGAAATTAAAAATACGATAGCAGAGAGGAAAACTGACACAGAAAAGTTGGATGGCAAAGTTAGAAAATGCCATAGGTTGCAGAACAAAAAGATAAGGATATAGAAGATAGAAAACAAAAAGATAAGAAAATTAGTGGAACAATCTAGGAAGCCCAATACTCAGGACATGAGGTGTTCCAGAAAGAAAGAAAATGAGGGAGAGGAAGTAATCAATGAAATAATTCTAGAACAGTTCCCTGAATTAAAAAACATGATTTTCCAAACTACAAGAGCCCACCGAGTGCCCAGCATAGTGAATGAAAATAATCCAAACCAAAATTCAAAATTCATGTAAATTCAGAACACTGGGGACAAATGGGAGGTTCAACAAACTGAAAAAAAAAAAACAAAAAAAAAACCCCAGCAACAACAACAAAAATAACCCCAGTTTTTATATGGATGATCAAGAAAGAAAATCAGATTTCTCGAGAGCAACACTGCTAAAAGACAACGGGAGAAAGAAAACCTTCCAAATTCTGAGAGAATATGATTTCTAAGCTAGAATTTTTCTGTTCAATCTATCATTTAACCATGAAGGGCAGAATAAAGGCTTTTTCATACATGTCAGCTCTCAAGTAATTTACCTCCCTTGCACGTTTTCTCAGGAAGCTGCATAGAGATAAAAGTCTTGAAAACAAGAGGGTTAAGCAAAAATGAGAAAGACAAGAATTAGGACTTCCAATATGGCCATGAAGGAAAGGGAACTCTCAGCCTGACAGTGAAACAAAACCTCCAGAATACCCAGAGGACAGAGAATCCAGATTGGAGTGGGCAGAAGTCTCCAGAAAGGACTTCTTCGAGAAGAGCTTAAGAAAATAGTCACCGCGTTTGCACGTACCACAAGAAGCTCTCGAGAACTGAGGTTATATCTGTCTTGAATTAGTGGTAAATACAAAACAAGCTGATCAAATGACAGCACAAGGCATACAGAACAAAACGTTGTACAGGAACTGAAGAATAATTGACAGTGGCATAGCTCAGACTCAGCTGTGAAAAAAATATAGACATAAGCACTTATATAATTATATATCAATATATACAAAATAACAACAACAGTGTATACATGAAGTATTGAGCTAACCAAAATTAAGATAAATCCATATTCATGGTGGGATAATGAGAGCAGGAAAAAGACGGAGAGAGGATGGTAAAAAAAAAAAAGCAAATTCCTCATCTTCTTTATTGAGAAGTCACCAGATAGTAAACAGAAAGGAGCAGTAATATAGGTACAGGGGTACCTCAGACAGTTCATAGAAAGATTTGAATTATTTTTTAATTCTATTTTTCTACAAACTTTTTGAAGTATCCTCATATACTATTTAATGATATGGGGCTGAATGCCAAAAAAAATCAGCTAAGATAACTGAAAGTAGTTGTGTCTGATGAGAGGGAAATTGGGTTGGAGTGGGAGGACAGGAGACTGCTTCTATCTATAGCAATCTTTGTCAATTTATCTGATCCTTAAAAATTAAGTGTTTATATAATTTGATGACAATAAAATTGTAAAATGTTAAAAACAATGTTATCTGTGATACTACTCTTATTGGCTCAGTGTTTTGAAAAAGGAAGACAAATATTTCGCAAAATAAACAGATTTTTAGGAGCTTTTCAACATGAACATATTCACACACACATGCATGTGTTTACACACACATTGTCACCATCACCAAACAACTATTTTCTAGATGTGAAACATATTTTTCCATGAGTATGGCTGTTCACTGTCTAACTTTTATCTACAGATTTTATCGCACATTCTGGAGAACCCAAACCTGTTAAGCAACTTTACAGCTAAGGCTGATCAACAAGAAAGTGGTGGCCAACCTTCTCCTTCTACCTCCTTCCCCTGGAATAAAAAACAGAGTGCAAATACAGCATATACTTGAATACTTAAAATGTGCTTCCAAAGATGGACCAAGATAGTAACTGATTTCATCAAAATTTACAAAAGCCTCTGACTAAATGAGGGATCAAAAATTAAATGCACACAGGGGCCGGCCCGTGGCTCACTCAGGAGAGTGCGGTGCTGATAACACCAAGGCCACGGGTTCAGATCCCATATAGGGATGGCCAGTTAGCTCACTGGGCGAACTTGGTGCTGACAACTCCAAGTCAAGGGTTAAGATCCCCTTACTGGTCATCTTTAAAAAATAAATAAATAATAGTAATAATTAAATGCACACAAAAGAGACAGGTAATTATGTAAACAGTTAATCTCAATATTTAAAAATTCAAATATCAATTATTAGCCACTTATAATTATGTAGTGCCCTTCTTCTGACTAGCACTAGTCATTCTATTATGAGGATAAAAATCAATTTTGTCAACATTTAGGGATGAAAAAGAGCGAAAGCATTAGGACCAATTAATTTTGTGTGTCTGTGTGTACAGAAATTAAGCAATGTGTTAGCTTTCTCGTGTGGTCCAGTCTTGATTTTCTACTACAACACAGAAAAACATTTAACAACAAGAGTAACTAGGAGATCAGTATGTTACCCACAAAATGTGGTGTCAACATGAACTTCCCCCCCCAACTTCAGTAGTCCATCAAAACTCAGCATGTTATTCCATTATACAAAGTTGGCCTCAGCTATTCTGTAAAGTATATACATCTCAGGAAATGAGATTTAATATACATGCCTAGAAAATGCTATGATTATTTTATATATAATAAAATAGTTGGATTCTTCTCTGTGCCAATATATTCTTTGATAAGAAATTAGTTCCAAAGGAAGTTGTATATCTAGGACTCCAGAATACCAGAAAATCTCTAACCTGACTGTGACACTAAAAGATTCCACTGGCTCTTCTCAACTCCAATGTGTGCACAAATACCCTGGGTTTCTGGCTAAAATGTACCCTCTGATAACAGTAAGTCTTGGGTGGGGTCTAAGATTCTGTATCTCTGAGAAGCTCCCAAGCAATGCTGCTGCTGCTGCTCTGAGGACCACACATCGAATAGCAAGTGCTAAATGATATCATAAGCTGCTCATTTACTAGATTTCTAGGTTTCATATATTGACACAAAAGAGAGAAATCTAATTATGGAATCCAAAAGATTGCCTATCACACAGTAGGAACTCAATTAACATATTTTGCATGACTGTATTATGTTTGAACTAGTATGGGGAAGAAGAGAAACTCCAGAAAACAGGTCTTAGCCATATTTAATGAGAGTTAAGCTACTATCTATATATTTCCTTTAAAGAAATAAAGCTAACAAGGAATGCTATTTTAATAAATGAATTTCTCAAGTATTTGAAAATGAGTTATAAATTAGACACCTAGACACCACAGCATTATTTTATGGGAAACATGTAGCAAGGTGATTTCCTTAGATTTTCCCTAATTGTGGGTTTTACTGTTGCCAAGCTGTTTTTTATGCTATATGGTTGTTATGTGCAAAATTTTATAAACACTTATTTTTACCTAGTTCAGCCAGTTGCCTGCCTTCATACATGAAACATACCCTGCTTCAGATCTGCTGTATCATGTGGGCTTACTTGTTCATAGTATATTAGTGGAATTAATTAAAACTACATATTCTATACCACAGAGAAATTAAGAAATGATAGATTTATAAGGCAATAAATGCTCAATTATTTTAAGGGAGATAATGAAATTTCACAGTCTTGAAATTATTTCTTCCTGTTGAACAGGGTTTGGCAAACTACAGCCCATTGTCCAAATATAGCTTGCCACTTTTGTAAATAAAGTTTTATTAAAACACACACCCCCTTTCATTTACATATCGTCTATGGCTGTTTTCAGTCCAAATGGCAGAACTGAATAGTTGTGACAGAGACCATATGACACACAAAGCCTAAATATTTATTCTTTGACCTTGGCTGACAATGTTTGCCCATCCCTGCACCTAAATAATATATTCTTTCTAATACATTAATTTAAAAATGTAATAGGAAATAGCCTTATAATCTTTACATGGCAAAATTAGAATTAAACTGTAGGATGATTTCAAATCTTAACTTGTTTTACCTTTTGGGAGATGTAGAGGCAGCATAGCTCAAATAACAGAATATAATTTGTTAGGAAAGGGGGAGTTTCTCTCCATTGTCTGCCTTTGCAACTTAGATTATCTGTTTTAAAACTAAAAGAAAACTGATGACTTGCTTTTAAAGTGTTTTAAATTTTTTTCTCCATAGTCAAGAAAAGGGGGCGTTTTGTGAATCTTCACATTGATGATTTGAATTTTTTTTACTACAGTTTTAAGTAAACCATTTTCCATGTTATTTCTCTTTTTCTATTTGTAACATAATCACTGCCATCTGTTGCTTGGCTTAGCTGTTCTTTCCTGTTCTTTGTACATGTTTGTATATGAACATGTGATATTTAATAGGTACCAACGGTGGTGATATATAGTAGGGAAATACATATATGTCTATAAAATATCTGTATTTACCCAAAATACACGTTGTATTAGTCCATTTCTGTTTGCTTATAACCAAATACCTGGAATTGGGTGATATGTAATAAAACAAAATATATTGCTTACACTTTCAGAGGCTGGGTAGTCCAAGTCCAGGGACCACATCTGGTGAGGGTCTTCACATCTGGGTGGCTTTAAAGCAACCCAGGGGTCTCACATGGCAGAAAGTGGTGGAGCAGAGAGAGAAAAACTTCTCATGTGCTCTTCAGAACCATATCCCTGACTGCCATTACTAATCTATTCACTATAGCGTGGTCCTAAAATCTAATCACTTCTTCAAGGTCCTACTTTTCAATTACCATAATAGGATTTCCCACCTTCAACAGTTTCAGTGAGAATTAAGCTTCTATTATATGAACTTTGGGGACACAATTCAATCATTCCACAGCACATATGTGCAGATTCAATTCAGTTCAACTGATTGAAAAGTTTAGTGCCTTAAACTGCTAACCTGGCACCTCTTTTCATGAATGTAAAATCTCATCTCAACATTATTCTTTATCTATATGATTATGTTTGGCATTATGAAACTGGGTTAACAATAATGTGGGATTACTTATTTATTTCAGTCTTTAAAATATGAGAGAAACTAGAATATATTTCTTTATTTTGAGTCATGCTATTTAGTTAGATAAAGAATGAAATTGTACAAAGCCTTGTTCTGTCAATTTCCTAGCATATTCTAATATCAACATTCATGTAAAAAATGGTATTCACATGAGAAAAAGAGAAACTGCACAGTCATAATGCAGTATCTGTAAATCATCATAGATTGACATACATGGTGATACTACTCTAATTATGTAGCTGCTATAGTAGCATTGAGGCTGGTTTTTTGATAAAATGAGCCATTATGCTAGTTCACTCATTAAGTACCCTCACAAATACTTTGGATACAATTTTACTCCATGAAAACCAGTGTTTCTATAATGACCTTGGGGAGGCCAGCTCAAAGTTATTTCAAATTTTGGTGCAATGACTGAGAACCAACAATTTCTTCAGAGACAGAACCCTGGGAAAATACATAGAAAAAAACATTTGTTCTAACCTGCTAACACACACCTTTGAAAGGCAGTTAGAGAACTGATATGGAACAAAGCAGCACCACTAGAAGATGCCAGGGTTTGATGTTTGCTTCTTTATCAGTTACAGTTAGTTGCAGATGCATAGGATGAAAATCCCCAAATTATAGGAGTTTCAACAAGATAGAAGTTTATTTTTCTTTCATTTAAAATTGATAATCCAGGGTGGTGTAGACTACTCTACTAGTCTAGTTTCTGGCTTCCATTCTCAAGGTCACCTCATAGCTGGAGCTTCTGCTATCAAGTAGGCATTCTAGGCAACAGGAAGGAGAAAGGGGGAAGCTGAACATAGCACATTGCTACTCCAAATTAAATTGGGGTCCTGCTACTAATGGATACTAGACAAATGAATATTGGATGGTAACTAGAAATCTCTAATAGAGCCTCTTTGAAAAGTGGATTTCCCCACCTCCTTTGTATGTTTTAAAGGATAGCATGAATAGGCATAATCAATGATACAGTTAAAGAATTTGTTCTTAGTTCTCTAAGGTGGGGAAACTGTAGTGAAATGAGAGAATTGCAGAAAGAGAAGTCCTGACCTGAAGCAATGTCATGTAGTTGTCTGTTAAAAACCCCTGGGAAAATGTGAATAAATAGTAGTTCATATTTTACAACTGTTACTGAATGAGTAATGGTGATGGAATTCTTTAAGAAAAAGAGGTACAGAAATGTAGAATTTAACATTAGCTTAATTTGGAAGATTATTACCCCAAGCCAACCAAAAGGCAAAAAGATTATTTTTAAAGGTGAGTCCATTCATGATGCTCAAAAGTGTGAAAATAAAAAAAGATTTCCTTTAGATTCTGTCACCTACAGCCATAGATATCATTAGAGACCCAAAGCTTGGTGGTTTTGTTTGAAGTGAGAGAGAGTTGGGAATGTGCTGATGTTTATTTTTATAGGACAGGGAAGATATATATCTGGAAGATTAATGGACTCATGAAGATTATATTTTGATATTGTGTGTCTCAGTCGCTCTGTCTGAGGGTCCAGAGGTGGCAGGGAGGGACGCAGGGCAGGATAAATGCTGCCTATGGGTCCTGAGGCATTGTTCCTGCTGGCCTTCCTCTCTGACACCTCCATGTGCTGTGAAATCCGGATTCTACTGGGAATATCTCTCCTTAAACATTTTTGGATCTGAGCTTCCAAATTCTTTTTTGGTAATTGTGTTTAAGGTGATCAGCCAGATTTCAATGAGAGCCTTTGCTTTAAATGAAGAGTAAGGTAGAGTTTCAATGAAGATAAGGTCATTTTTCTTGTTTTTCAAGAAGAAAAAAAAAAAAAAAACCTACCACTTTTGTAACATAACCAAATTAATCAAAGCTTTTTTCTTTTGCATGATAGAATTTAGAGAAATGTATTGTGCTATTAAGAGTTCAAATAAGAGCCTCCAGGGAAGCAAGAGTATGGCTCTTTTCCACGTGCTGGTGATAATTTTGTCTTCTTTTGAGTCTCTGCCTGTCTCAATGTTTTACTTGATAACAGACCTCACTGAATCAAAACTCGGCAAATTTTTCATGATACATTTTCTTATTTACTCTCTAAGATGTGTAAGCCTTATCTTTTACATTGACTTGAAATATATTAATAATAATGATGCCAATGAATTTATTCTTGGCTCAGATACTCTATAAGTGTGTTATTGTGTACGTAATTATACTGGACAGATGAACAAGTCATCAGAGTCACCTTTGTCCATAGAGTTATTATCTGGGAACCCAGGCTAACAGAAGCTCTGCCTTCTTCAACATGTAACTACCAAGGTGGCCATGGGTGTCATCTCCATTACAGTCAACCAGGCAGACAAAAGCATGGAACAGCCAATGGGAGCGGTTCATGTGCCAAAGACTCTTTACTATAACCCTGATGTGATTACTGTAAAACTGGTTATGGGCAGGTTTTCTCCAAAGCTCTCTGTTACTTCAAAAAAGATAGAGTTAGAGGAACCCTGAGATTTGAGGTAATTACAACTCATTTATTCTTGATGGAGAAGCATTTTTTAATTCTAGAAGGTTGACAATGAAAATGGGTATGATTAAAGTTCATAGAATCAATGCAGAAGAATCAGTGCAAGAAAGAAGTTGACTAAATCACAGACCACAGAAATAGGACGCTGTTTTTGAAGATTGAAAGAGTTATTCTAGTGCATATAAAGGCAATATAGTACAATTTTAGAATTATTAAAGTATGTTAACTTCTATTGATCAACACTAACTATGTTATGTGACAGGGACTTACATGCATGATTTTATTTGATCTTTACAGTAACTTATCAAGATAGCTTAGTTTGGTAGTTAAATACTTGTACACAGGATCTAGGGCCAAACTGCCTGGGTTCGAATTCTGATTATTTTGCGCACTGGCTGGAAAATCTTGGATAATCACTTAACCCTTCTCTGATTCAGTTTTCTCAACTGTAAAATGGGTTTAATAATAGTAACCTAGTCTGCTTTAGTCCGTTTTGTGTTGCTATAACAGAAATACCTGAGACTGGGTAATTTATAAAGAAGAGAGTTTTATTTGGCTTACGATTCCGGGACAGCTGCATCTGGTGTGGGCCTCAGGCTGCTTCTACTCATGGCAGAAAGTGGCAGTGAGCCAGCGGGTACAAGCAGATCACATGGCGAGAGGAAGTGAGAGAGAAGCAAGAGAGAGAAGCAAGAGAGAGAAGGTGCCAGGGTCTTTTTAAGCAAGGAGCTCTCACGGGAACTAATAGAGCGAGAACTCACTCATTAATCCCCCCGCCCCCAGGGAGAGCATTAATCTATTCATGAGGGATCCGCCCCCATGACTCAATCAGCTTCCAACACTGCCACATTGGAGATCAAATTTCCACATGAGTTGTGGAGGGGACAACACATCCAAGCTCCATCATTCTGCCCCTGGCCCCCCAAAACTCATGTCACTCTCGCATACAAATTACAATCATTCTATCCCAACAGTCCCAAAAGTCTCAGCTTTCTCCAGCACCAACTTAAAAGTCCAAAGTCCAAAGTCTCATCTGAGACCAAAAACAAGTCATTCTAGCTGTGAACCTGAAAAACAAAACCAAATTTATCTGCTCCCAAGATACAATGGTGGAACAGACATTGGGTACACATTCCCATTCCAAAAGGGAGGAATAGGCCAGAAGAAAGGAAAAACAGGCCCCAAACAAGTCCGAAACCCAGCAGGGCAGACATTATGTCTTAAAGCTCCAAAATAATGTTCTTAAGGTTCTCAGTCCATAAGGTTAATATGAGGATCAATGCCCTAAAAGTGTAAAACCCTTAGAATGGTGACTGGCACATAATAATCTTGCATCGTTATTATTATTTCTCCATTTACAATTGGAATATTGCATTGTAGAAGGGGTAAGAGACTTTCCCAAGGTCACGCAGCTAGTGATTGGTTCAACTGGCTGTTAAAACTATGTCTATTCAACTCAAAACACCTGTCCTTTCCACTGCAGCAGGCCTCAAGCAAGTTATGAACTGATAAGAGACTGGGCTACATATCACCGTCTAATTTCTAGGGGAATTGAGAATATTTATATTACATTGTCGTTAAAAGTAGGAAAAAACCACTCAGATCTGCATTGTAAGTTCTAGAAGTGCCTAACACCCTGGTTAAGAGTCAAATTCTGCAGTCAGACTTCCTAGATCTCAATCTCAGTTCCAAATTGTCTGACCTTGAAGAGGTTAATTCACCTCTCCAAGCCTCAGCTTTATAATCGGTAAAACAGAGAATAATAATATTATCCACCAGATCAATTGAGAGTAACAATAAGGCTTAAACAATAAAGGCATATTTATTATCTCTCTCACTACTGGGAAGTCTAGAGATGATTCAAAGCATTAAGGATCTAATGAAGGACAAAAGTTCTCTTTACATAACAATACACAGAGAGAGAGAGAGAAAGAGAGATGTTTCCCTGAAGCTCCCCTTTCCCCCACCAACCCACTGGTCAGGATCTGGGTCCCTTATTGACCTCCTAAACCAATCAGAGACAAAGGAGAATGAAATTACTAAACTGTAATTGTTTTAGACCAATCATACGTCATTCCCTAGAAAGAGGGAGAGGCCACCTTTCGTAAGCATAGTTGCCACCTGAACCAAAGAAATGTGTGCTTACAAGAAAAAGAAGAAAAGTGGTGCTGAATAGTAAGGATTGTTACTGAGTGTCTAGAAGTGCTTAGCTTAGGCTCTGGTCTACAGTGAGTGCTCGGTAAAGGTTAGCTTTGCCAACTCCCTAAGGCTGACATTCCGGAGGGCAATTCTTTGCTCTCACAAAACACAGGCCTTCCTATTGTTTCACAAAACAGAACACAGCAGTGAACTTGATAGATTGCAGGCCTGGCTCACACAATTTTGGATGTTCTTACAGGTCCCTTTGTGTAACAAAAATCCCCACACCCTAAAAATGTTTCTATCTTGTATCCTTGGACAAAAGACGTGAAAAATGAGGAAGTTGAATTAAGCTGCTTTAAGCTTTATCCTACTCATGGAAGAGATTTACCCTGCAGCCCTCCTGCATCAAACAGCATCATTTTCTTGGCAGAAGAAGCTCCTGTAGCCATGTTTGTCTTGAAGACAAACCCTGTTTAGAATTCAATGGCTTTACTCTTTTTAGATTCACATTCACAGCAATAGCTGGGAGAGATCAAGAATACTAGATGAAATATTCAACAATCCATTGCCATGATAATGGTGTAAAACAGATGACCCCAACACAGTGGCATTTAATAATGAGCATTTATTGCCACGTTCATGGGTCTGCTGGTTGGCTGGGTTCTGGCAGATCTAGGATGGTTTCTACTGGGCTTGCCTCTAAGCCGTAAACTGAGCCTGGTTCTGCCCCATTTGTCCCCTAGGATCAGAAGCTCCCTGAGGCATGTTTATCTCATAGCAATAAGAAACCCAAGAGGGCAAGCCCAACCTCACAAGCATATTTCCAGTCTTTGCTCATGTCACGTCTTCAAACGTCCCATTGGCCAAAGCAAGTCATATTGTCCAACATCAATGGAATAAATAAATACACATGGTGTCTAATTAAAAACTACAATGATGCAACAAGCCATCAAGAGGAGGCTCAATCTACCTTCTTATTTTGCTTAGAGCCCCACTCTGCTTTTAGTGGCCGTAGCCCAGGTCTGTCTTGCTTCCTAAGCCACCTTGGATAGGTAAAACCTATTTGTCCAATAGTCTTTCCAGTGAATAACAAAGAGTTTGAAGGAAAAAATGGAAGAAAGGAAAGGAGAGAAAAGGAAAGGAAAGAAAAGAAAAGAACAATTTGGTAGATTAGTTCTGAAAGACAATTGAGAAGGCCTGAAGCCTCAGAAGCAGTTTGGTGGCAGTCCTCCAAAATAAAGATAATCAATATGGGAACGTGAGTGGTGCCTTCTGTGAGATAACTAGCAAGCTAAGGCCACTAGTTAGATGGACTGTGGATAGCACATTCAGGTTTCATTTTAGGGACACAGGATAAAAATGAAACAAGTCAGTCTTTAATGAGATTCTTTGTAGCAAATATCTTCAAAGGATGAGGCAAGGCTCCCAAAGATAGCAGGAGTCAGGGATCTTGTCCACCAGGTTATCCACAGTGATTATTCCAGTGTCCAGTGTATAGCTGGTGATCAATAAATTTTTTTTTAATGCATTGAAATATTTAATAGAAAATTTACTCATAGGAATTTTGGTAATTTTGACTGAGTTTATAAACATTGGTCTTTGGAGTACCTGGGGACAGAGGACAGGGAAAATAAAAACTTAAGAGAAAGTAATGCTTAGCTCCTTTTTTCTTTCTTCATATCTGTTTCCTCTTTTTTAAAATCAACTTTTTTTTGATATATCATTTACTTACAATAAAATG
>NW_007729727.1:416262-417562 GCF_000696425.1 Galeopterus variegatus
TCTGTTTCCTCTTTTTTAAAATCAACTTTTTTTTGATATATCATTTACTTACAATAAAATGCACTCATGTTAGGTGTACAGTTCTATGAGTTTTGATGAATATATGCAAACACAATATAGACTATTTCCATCACCCCCCAAAATTCCCTAGTACCCCTTCCATATCGATCTCTGCCCACCCCTGGCCCCAGGCAACCACCAATCTGCTTTTTGTCTACATAGAGTAGCATGTCTATTTTAGAATTCCTACAAAAGGAATCATGCAGTATATATAGTCTGTTGTCTCTGGCTTTTTCACTAAACTTAAAGTCTGTATGATTCATCCATGTCCTTGCATGCCCATTCCTTTTTATTGTGGAATAGTGTTCCATTGTTTGGGCATACCACAATTTGTTTATGTATTTGACTGTTGATTGACATTTGCGGTTTCCAATTTGGGGTTATTGTTAAGAAGGCTATTAACATTGCTGTAGAAATTTGTGTAAACATATGTTTTCATTTGTCTTGAGCAAATACCTAGGTGTGGAATTTCTGTGTTGTATGATAGGTAAATGTTTAACTCTATAAGAAACTGTTCTCCAGAGTACCTGTACTAATTGATACTACCTTAAGCAATGGAGGTGAGTTCTAGTCGCTCACATCCTTTCAAACATCAGTCCTTAAAATGTTATCCATTTTGGTCTCAATCTTTCTCTCTGGGGACAGGGGACCTTTTGTCTTCCTTGGGAAATAAAACCTTTGCGTCCCTCAGGATGGGCTTTCTATCTCGAAAGCACAATTTAAAGGATCAAGACCAGCTTCAAGACCAGCGCGCGGCAAACTCTCAGACCCGGCGCGGTTTCTCCAAAGAGCTCTCACTGGAAGCCTCTCAACTGCTCTCGTCTCTGCTAATAAATAATAATCGTCTTTCAAAAAGCGGGTTTGCGGCCGGCTCTGGAGAGCTCCAGCTACAGCGGAAAGCTGTGGGTTGTCTCTCTGATCCCTCCCGACGGTCCCCTTTGCCCACCCGGTTAGACGCTCCCGGCCTCGCGCTCATGTTCCCCAGAAAACCCCAAAGACCGCATGGCTCCCGGACACCCCGGCACTCCTGCCACCGGGGCACGGGGCATGCTCAGAGGGCGCGCGGGAGCTCAGGCGTTGGCTGCAGTGGGGCCCTGGAGCCGGGAGGTGCCGCTGCGTCCCCGCTTCCCGGCGCCTGACCCAGCGCGCAAAGTTGGGCTGGGAGCCGCGGAGGGAAGGAAGGACCGAGCGAGCGAGGGTGGCGGGGAAGGGGGGCGGGAGGAGGAGGGAGGAGGAAAGG
>NW_007729727.1:418963-422145 GCF_000696425.1 Galeopterus variegatus
GCGGCGTGGGGGTGGGGCGAGGGGCGCGTTATGCAATGGGCGCACTGGCAGCGGGCAGGGGCGGCCTCGGGGCGCACAGGTCGGCGTCTGCCAGGACGAGTGGCAAAGGGCAGGAGCTTTGCGCGCGCTTCTGTGTCCTCGGGATTTAGTAGTTGACATCCTTTCAGGGTCTGGCAAGCTCCTCCTGAGGGTCTTACGTCTTTTGGGCCAATGGAGCGGGAGGGGCAGGCTTTGCCTTGTGGTGAGTCCTGAGAGTTTGGAAAGTGGGGAGCGTGAAGTTGGTACCAGCTGGAAAGCGCCAGATGAGAGCCAGACGCGCCTTTCTCTGCCCGCAGACGCACCCTCTGCTCCTCTTTTGCCCCCTTTCAAGAAGGAAGGGCCCTGAAGTCCGAAACTGTTTCGTGGTTGCTAACCCTCAGTGCTTTTATGGGAGCCCACGCGGCAGAGGACACGGCAGTGCAGGCGACAGGTGGTCGCTGATGCCAAACTTCAGCGCCTGGCTCCGGCGGCGTGTGGGGCCCTGAGAAGGGCTGGGGAGGGCTAGAGAGTAGAAGGGGGCAACTTGAGGGGTCGAGGACGGCTCAGTGGGCCTGCAGGCAAGTAGGGAAAACTAGTTTTTGAGAACTGACTTGGCTGGAGTCTTCAGCTTGAAATAGACACGTCAAGACGTTCCCCCACGATTCACCTACACCTTTTGCCAGGTAGGGGAGAGGCTAACCCAGCTCCGGGGTCTCCAGTGCTTCACATGCAGTCCAGACCCCAGTCGACCTCTCACTCCCTCCTACCCCAACTGCCTTCAAAACCCTTAAGTTAGTAATCCCACTGAAAACAGGCCAATCTTTGGATGCAGGGCATTATGATATCAATTTTATGTCCTGGGTGTCATTCAAAAGGTTTGATAAGAAACACCCACTGGAATAAATCAAAGCTGCCAGGCTCTAAGAAAACGTAGGTCCGAATGACTAACATATCTCTTAATTAGGAGGACTTACAGGGCAATGAGGCTTTTTCTTGCTGAAAAGATATTCCACCTAGTAAATTATAGCCTGTTATCCTCCAGGGTATTTTTCTTTAATCTTAAGCCGTTTTCCAGTGTCTGAAAACAATTTAAATATTCCAGGTAGTGAATCCAATTATTTAGCTGAGTGCATCTGTGTCTATATTTCGTCCTATTGGAAGTGCAAACTGAACTTGGAGTATGAGCCACAGCTTCCTTGAAAGCTCATGCCAATTATTAAATGCTGGAGACAAGGATGTAAACATGCATCTTTTTTACCATGGGCTTTACACTCTTCTCCTCTGTATCCCAGTCTAATTGGTCCAGATGTTTTCGTAAATGGAATCGAACCTAAACAATAAATTCAGGCACAGATTAAATGTTTTATGTGTCAGGGAAAAAAGAAAGAAAATGCAACTCGACAAATAAAACAGTCTTGCCCATCTTAAGATCCATGTACAGAGAGCTAATGTGATGATAAATTTACCAAGAGAGTGAAGGGCAGAGGAAAGAAAGAGAAAAAAAGACTTCATAGAATAAAAAAGGGAGTTTCTGCATAAGTGCTGAATTTCTATACAGTGATGATTTTAAACTATATTTTAAATAATTCTATATAATTTCTTGTTTGGGAGAAAATAGCCAACGTCATTTTGAGAATGAAGGTCTTCTATGAAAATACATTTTGATATATATAGGTAGATGATTTTAATTGTGTGCATATATGTAACAGATATTTCTTGCTCATCTGTTAGTGCCAGCCCTGGAATGGGTTTTGGGGTGGTGAAAACAGTAGGTGGAGGAGACAAAACTGATGAAAAATACCAATAAGAGAGATTATGAGTGATGCATTGAGAGTAGTGGAGATACCACTCACTAGTCAAACAACACCCGATGAAGGAGAAGAGGAAAAGGACCCTCTTTGAGCATTGCGGTGGTGAGTTTCCTAGGAAGCCCTATAGGAAGAATGTAGGCAGCTAAGGAGGGAGCCTGTAGAATATCAGATATTTTTAAAGAGAAATCCTAGACTGCACACAGGAGTTAAGTTATCTGGAATATGATGAACCATCCTGCAAGTTCTTTGGCTTTCTTGGTCTCCATGGTGATCTGTGGATTACAAGGTACCTGGACTTTCTTGGGGTTGCCTTTGTCCTTCCTAGGTGTCACCTCCTCTAATCCTCCAAGCTCATATTTGCCCTTTTAGAATCAAGCCAGTTTAGGTAATCTAGCTATTTATATTGCCTGTTAGTGAGATGGTGTGTTGAAGACAAAAGAGAACTAAATCCTGAGTCAGAGAACTGGGTTTACCTGCTTGTTTTCTGGCCAGTCGGCTCCGTGACTTTAGGTAAATCACTTAGCCTCTCTGAACCTTTGCTGCTTCTTTTGCAAAAGTGTAGAAATGCTGCATTCTGTACCTATCTTCATCCTCTTCATCTAGGAGCCAACAGGATAAGGAGCACTTCCCACACTTGAGTGTGCAGCAGAACCACTGGAAGGCTTGGTAACACTCACATTGCTGAGTCTCACCCTCACTCTCCATTTCTGATTCAGAAGGTCTGTGGCAGACCTGAGAATATACATTTCTTACAGAGTCTTGGACAATCTCCTTGGCCTGTGTAAATTTTTACTGGTTAGTGAATTTAATTTTATCTCTATGTTTGCATTGCGAGAAATCCGTCCAGTTGCTACTTTTCCACCTAAAGAGGTAGAAAGACCTCAATGATATAATCATAGGAAATCTTTTTAGATCTTCTGAGACATTTTATGAAGTGTCCTTGATGCCCAGGCTAGCTTAACATTCAGACATTACTTTTGGATTGTTCATATACAATGAGATTTTTCAGAATTGTTACCTTCTTCTAGCAGGATTGTTAGAAAGGGAAAGAGAAAAAATTTTGAGAAGCTGCATAATATGAGTTAGTGTCTTTGAGCGTGGGAGGCTGCTGTGTTTTTCCTTTTGGAAATGACTTTGGGAAATACCTGCTACTGCCTGCCCCAGGGGTGCATCCCCGTCTGCTTGTCTAGAGGAAAAATAAATGCTGGAAATAACTTTGAAAATTTCTCAATTATTTGATCTTACTTAAAAACTGTAGAACCCTGCTTTCTGGTCTATAAAAGCAAGGGTTGACAAATACAAAACAGATTCAGTACCCATTTGAAAGCTTAACACACAATGGGACATTTACAA
>NW_007729727.1:422533-425626 GCF_000696425.1 Galeopterus variegatus
GCCCCAGGGGTGCATCCCCGTCTGCTTGTCTAGAGGAAAAATAAATGCTGGAAATAACTTTGAAAATTTCTCAATTATTTGATCTTACTTAAAAACTGTAGAACCCTGCTTTCTGGTCTATAAAAGCAAGGGTTGACAAATACAAAACAGATTCAGTACCCATTTGAAAGCTTAACACACAATGGGACATTTACAAATAATGAGTTTGGGACTGTTCAGGATTGTGAAGAGATTATCCCTTGTTCATTAAGGGATTAAAGCACCCATAATTACCAGTCCTGTTGTCCTGATCAGCATATGGAATGAAAGATGTCACATGGAGAACACAGTGCCATGCATAATTTGTTGGCTACCTACCAATGTCATGGCGAGGCATTGAATGCTCTAAGGGTGGTCACCAAAGCTTTAATACAGGTTCTAATCAATCACAACAGACAGCACATGGGTAATAGAGGTAGAGGAGGGTCCTGGAGACACCCTATTGCACCAGGGCCAGGCATTAACCCTTCTGCTGCCTGATTATGGGGAGGGCTGGGGGTTCCTAGGGTCTGCAGGTGTGTGTGTGTGGGTAGGGTGGGGGTGGAACAGTTTAATGTTTTAAAACTAGTAATGGTGGGGCCGGCCCGTGGCTCACTCGGGAGAGTGCGGTGCTGATAACACCAAGGCCCCGGGTTCGGATCCCATATAGGGATGGCCGGTTCGCTCACTGGCTGAGCGTGGTGCTGACAACACCAAGTCAAGGGTTAAAATCCCCTTACCGGTCATCTTTTAAAAAAAAATAAAATAAAATAAAAATAAAACTAGTAATGGTGTATATAGTCTGAACATCAGAGCTAAACCTGTCCTCCTGAACTTGGCAAGCAGGTAAAGGACTGACCTATTACGGATGGATGCCTCTTTTACTAGTGATATTAAAGGATGCAACTTTATATCCTTTCTTTTGTCTTGCATTTGTATATTATCAGGCTCTGGTAGTGGCAGGTGGGTATAAAGGGCTGTGGGCATTATGGGAGAATTCTGGTGAGATACAAACAGTGGAAGGAAAGTTACTTTCACCATCTAAACTAGGGAGTGTGGGAAATTGTGAGACTGGCCCCTCTCTCTTCTGGATCTTGGCCTTGCTCTGAATTGGACGGGGTGTGGAGGGAAAGAAGGCCCCCCAATCCTGATTTGCCCTTGTTTTCCTCACCTAGGACCCTGTCTCTTTGTCTCCATGACTTCTGGGAGAAAGAAGGGTTTCATTTGTTCTTATTTTTTCTTCACTCTCACTTTCCAAATTCATATCTCACTGTGGGCTGGTTCCTTAATGCATTCCAACCTCAGTGTCCTCAACTGTAACATGATGCAGATTTTGATATTACTTACCTCACAAAACAGCTATTAAGGTTAAATGAGCAAATACATACGCATTATTTTGTATAGTGCCTGACACACAGGAAACTCTCAATAAAACATACTTTTATTTTTTTTTATTTTTTATTTTTTTGTCTTTTGTCTTTTTCCGTGTCCGGCAATGGATCGCAACCCTCAGTGTTGCCCCCGTACCGGACTGGGGACCGGCAACGGGACCGCAACCCTCAGCGTCGCTCCTGCGCCTCGCTCAGCCAGTGAGCGGGAACCGGTCTGCATGTGGGATCCGAACCCTCGGGCGGGAGCGCCACCGCACTTCCCAAGCGGCGCACTTATCTAGTGCACCACCAGGCCGGCCCAAAACATACTTTTAAAAAGCTATTGTCCCCCATAGTAAGAGGGACATGAATTTTATCAAAGTGGTCAGTGTGTGTTAGAAGACTCTGTTATTATACAAATGGGAAGATCCAGATCTTACTTTCATTCCCTTGAATGTGTTTTGATTTTTTTTTTTTTTATAATTTGGAGAGAAAAAACATCAATGTTTTTTACCCCTTTTAACAATTTCAGATGTTTCAGAGAAAGTGAATCTACCTAATTCAAAGCAGGACCCACTCTCTAAAGCAAGTCCATTTACAAATCATACAAAAGTTTAATTTCTACTTAAATTCCATATGTACATAACTTCACATTGTGCATCCTGCCTTGCAAGCATAATCTAACATTCAGAAGTCGTATTTTCTAGACTAGGTTGTTTGAGAAGAAGTCAGAGGAAGCACAGAGGTTTGGATTTGCAAGAAGGCCCTGTGGATCTGAAACAAGTAACTCCTTCCTTACCATCTCCTCCAAAAAAAAAACCCCAGAGCAGGTAATTAAAAAAGAATACTAGTAGATTACCCGTTTCCCAGCATCCTGCACAACAGTTTTGTTAGAACTTTTGCATTATGTGGAATCTGCAGTTCAATTTTCAAAAATGATAAGAGAATACTGACAATATGATACTGACAAGATTAATGAGGGTACAGAAGGAAGTGCATATAAGATGGGAATTTGGTAGCATTCACTTTGGAAAGGTTATGGGAAATAGGGAAGAAACAGCCTGAGTTAGTAGCTGGTGGATCAGGATTGGAGCACTCACAGAGTGCGAGGTGGATTTTAGACTGGGCTAGCAGGTGCTCTCTAAAGTGCCACTTAAATATACCCAAATACGTCCATTTTTCATGTCCAGAGCTTTGTGAATTTCTCATCGTCAGTCAGTAATTACTGTAATCTAAGTGTTAGAATATAACTTTCCTAGTGAGTCCATAAAGCTATTTTAAGCTTTTTTTTGTCAGAGTGTAAGAGGCGTACAGCAAGACACACATATCATGTGTGCAGCTGGATCAGTCTTCACAAAGTCCCGTGTCACCAGCACCAGATCAAGAAACAGCATCGCTGGCCCCAGAAATACCCAAGCGCTCCTTCCAGTCCCTATACCCTCTCCCAAGGGTACCCGTTATCTTGACTTCTAACTCCATAGACTGGTTTTGCCTGTTTTTTATCTAATAAAGCAGTTTCTATTTTGAATGAAAACTAAACAAAACCTCTTCTGGATACAGCACTGCTTCCAGTCCCTATACCCTCTCCCAAGGGTACCTGTTATCTTGACTTCTAACTCCATAGACTGGTTTTGCCTGTTTTTGATCTAATAAAGCAGTTTCTATTTTGAATGAAAACTAAACAAAACCTCTTCTGGATACAGCA
>NW_007729727.1:425904-426989 GCF_000696425.1 Galeopterus variegatus
AAGTCCCGTGTCACCAGCACCAGATCAAGAAACAGCATCGCTGGCCCCAGAAATACCCAAGTGCTTCCAGTCCCTATACCCTCTCCCAAGGGTACCTGTTATCTTGACTTCTAACTCCATAGACTGGTTTTGCCTGTTTTTGATCTAATAAAGCAGTTTCTATTTTGAATGAAAACTAAACAAAACCTCTTCTGGATACAGCACTTTTATTATTGCTGAATTGACCTTCTTGAACAATAACAAAAACAGTGACTTATCTTTAGTTTAGATGGCCCTTATTAGGTCTTTTCAATCCCAAGGTGAAGTCCTGGAAGTGCAACGGGTGTAGTAAATTCCTTGTAGGGGTAAACAGTTAAAGCTCTAGTAAGTTAGGGAGGGAATATAATGCCTACAGGCTGTTATTGGCATAGCAAAGCAGATTAGTACAGTGCTGTTGCTGGAATATATTTTTCTCTCCTAGGTTTTCTCTCTTATCTTGCCTGATGCTGATATTTCCTACCTGTGGTACATTAGAATAATTTGCTCTGGCTATTAGCCTATCTTGAATACTTCCCTATCAAGAAGTAGCTTCGAATTGTGTTTACCTGCAGTGATATTTACATGAGAGAGGACCATTTTGCCTTTGTTTGGGTCAAACCTGGTAATCTGTAGTTAAATGTTTCCTTTTCAGGATTGTTTCATATTATCATGAACAAGAAGTACTGGCAGAAAATGGAATGGGATTGATTGTGAATTGTTGACTAAAGCTTTGGGTTTCAATTTAAATAACAAATTCTTGGTAACTGAAAATGTTAGTTTTCCTTGTTACTGGAACTAATATTAGGTTCACGCAGCCTTTAGATGGTATCATAAATTGCATATGCTCAGACAAATTTCACAATTATTCAATCTAATCCTTTTCCAGTCTATTTTATGTCTGACCCTCTAACAGTGCCATGTGCCCCTAGGTATCAGTAGGCGAAGAAACTGGAAATGTATTTCTGAGTTTATTTACACATATAATCCTAAAAAAGCCATTAATTTTTGTAAAAAAGTAACTGCAATAGGATATAAAGGATGCTTAGGCTATTTAAAAGTCTGTCTGG
>NW_007729727.1:427775-429557 GCF_000696425.1 Galeopterus variegatus
TATTCAATCTAATCCTTTTCCAGTCTATTTTATGTCTGACCCTCTAACAGTGCCATGTGCCCCTAGGTATCAGTAGGCGAAGAAACTGGAGATGTATTTCTGAGTTTATTTACACATATAATCCTAAAAAAGCCGTTAATTTTTGTAAAAAAGTAACTGCAATAGGATATAAAGGATGCTTAGGCTATTTAAAAGTCTGTCTGGTTCTCCTCTGATCTCTTTAAAGTCTGACATTTGATTTTACTATCTTTACCCAGTGTTAATTTCAATTTTGGAAATTTTTATTTGAATTTGTATTCTGAAAAAAATGTTTAGTTATATGTATTAATTAATGTTGACTAAATCTACACATTTATCAAGAAATTAAATTATTCTAAATTGGGAAACAGATTGTTATATAAAATAAGAAAAAATAGGTATTGAGATTTAAAGCAGAATTAAAAGCATCCTACATCTGTTTTACATTTCAAGAGCTTTTTCAGTTCACAATGTTTGGTTAATATTTTGTTTCTTTTTATTACATTGAAGTTTTATGAGCAAGTTCAGGGAAAATGGATTAGTTAGCAAAAGAAATACTTTTACCAGAACAAAGGAAACACTTTTACCTGAACGATACATAGCACTGATATCTAGAAGATAAAGAGATTATTTTGCTGTTTAAAAAAATTCAAATTTTCTTTTGATCTTTTCTGTGAAATAGTAAAGAAAAGTTAATTTTTATGAATTTTATAGAAGAGGCCATATGAGTTCAAAAAGCTCAAAAATTGCAGAGCAAGTCAGCAATTAGTCTGGTAGATTGAAAAAAAATAAATAAATAAGAATGCTAAGCACGATCTTCCACATGTGTGCTGTGTTGGATATGGTTGAGTATCACTAAGCACCCTTTCCCACATCCTCGATAGTAGGGCTTTCTACTATACAAAGTCTAGACATCTAAAGCTATATTTACTAGACTCCCTTGAGGATAATATTCTGGCTGAAAATTAAGTTTCACCAAATAGATGCACACAGGTGAGATTTGGAGAATGGAATTATGAAAAAGGCCACCTTCCTTAATCCTTTGGGTCATTTCTACAGGTAAGTGAGATGTTGGAGAGGTGACATCTTTTGTAACACTTCTTCAATGTCTCCAGGAGACACTGGTGACAGTGGCCGCTCCCTGTTCTCAGCTTACTTTTCCCTTGTCTTCAACTAAGCTATCATGTTTTGGACTCCAGTAGTTCCTTATTGACTTCTCATCTTTCTGAATGTGGTGGAGACATTTTACTCATATGTAGTATTGAAGAAAAAAATTGCACAGGATATTTAGATGATTATTCCACAGGATATTAGATGAGCTATTGGAGACAATAGCTCTCCTCTAGAGTCAGTGCAATGGTGTTCTAGAGTCATCCACGGAGACCAAACCTGAAGCCTGCATCTCCAGTCTTTCCAGTGATTCTGGCAAGTGCTTTATTACCGGTAGTAAGTTAAGCCCCTTTATGGTTAACATTTCAGTGAAGTTTCTGTTTCCTGCACCAAACCTGCCTAAATTGGCCTTTTATGGGTTTAGGATTTTATTACTTTTAGTCCTAATGTATAATAATCATCTAAATATCCTGTGGAACTTTTTTTCTTCAATACTACATATGAGTAAAATGCAGTTTTGCTATATTGTTGCCTCTGAAATTCAATATGGAGAATGATTATAGTAGTAAGCACTTATGCTTGTAAAACATTATCACTTATTTACATTCGCCCCCATACATTCATCAGTACCACCTTGGATGGTAGGAAAAAAGT
>NW_007729727.1:429612-436346 GCF_000696425.1 Galeopterus variegatus
AGTGATTCTGGCAAGTGCTTTATTACCGGTAGTAAGTTAAGCCCCTTTATGGTTAACATTTCAGTGAAGTTTCTGTTTCCTGCACCAAACCTGCCTAAATTGGCCTTTTATGGGTTTAGGATTTTATTACTTTTAGTCCTAATGTATAATAATCATCTAAATATCCTGTGGAACTTTTTTTCTTCAATACTACATATGAGTAAAATGCAGTTTTGCTATATTGTTGCCTCTGAAATTCAATATGGAGAATGATTATAGTAGTAAGCACTTATGCTTGTAAAACATTATCACTTATTTACATTCGCCCCCATACATTCATCAGTACCACCTTGGATGGTAGGAAAAAAGTAAGTGTTCTTCTTCCCATTTTGCATAGATGTAAATTGAGGCTAGTGAATTGTGATTTGTGCAAGGACATGTAACTGGTTAGATCCAGAATCAGAATTTAAAACTAGGTCTTCTACTTAAATTCAGGTTCCTTTCCAGTCTATCGTGATGTCCCCAAACAGGAACCTTTTGGTAACAAAAAAACTTTTAACAGAGTTTAAATGAATATAACTTGAAAAAGATTCGTTGACTTTTCCAAACAGTCTTCCTGATTTTAGGATTCATAAAAATAAAGCTTAGATCCCTACAAACTTATCCCTTTTGGATAGTGTCTTTAAAATAGGTATGTTTTTTGGTGTATATACAAACTCCATTTTCATCTACACTGTGCATGATATAGGAACATAGGAAGTGTATGGTCTAGAGTCTTTATAAGTGTTCTACATCAGTCAGTCAGTGTGGAAACATGCATATGGAAAGACAGATATTCGGGAATGTCGTTAAAACAAAGGTCATTGTTTTTCACTGCCTAGTAAAAAACTTTTATATCCAGCAAGACTCAGTACATCTGCTACTCCACCTTTTTCTCTTCCCAACATACTTGCAAATGTTGCCTTTTGCTAAATTCCTATTAAGGCTGGTCCCATGGATTCTCATGGAAATTGTGGATCATGGAAGATCTAGGATATGGTAGGCATGAAGGAAATATGGAGGATGAGTCCCCTGTTCCCAAGCAAGATGTGAATGGCTTGGAATGCAAGGCAGTGTCAGCTGAGAGGCCAGATATAGGCTCCCAGTGCAGAGAGGTGGATCTGTCTTGACTGTATTATCATTAGACTAGGGCTCCAGAGGCCTACAGATTTACATTAATTGTCTTCTTTCCCTAGGGGAGAGCACAGGTCCAACAACCAGGGAGGTGCTGGTGCTCAGGGAATATTTCTCAAATGAAGGAATGGTCTAGTGTGTGTCTGGCTCACAGTGGGCTCACATAGGGGAGAGTGCAGCTTGAGGGAGACATGGAGGGTGATCATGCTCCCATGAGACCTTCATGACCTTTGCCATGGCATGTGGCATTGGTCGGAAAGCCCTGCTCCCATCCTTCCATTCCACCTGAAATCTCCCAGAGTCCTAAGGAACTATGTGTCCTTCTTAAATGGGATTTCCCCATGTGAGTTTGAGAGGAAAAATGGTTATTGGCAATACAGAGCTGAATGCTGTCACAGTGCTGATTTCCTTTAAGGTCTAAATAAGGCTTAAGATTGAGTGTGTACTCAATTGCATTTGAATATTGGTTGAAAATTATGATGCTTAACGTATTTATATCACTTATTCTGAATGTTACCAGCAGTTCCTGTTTTCTGAAAAAGATGTTCATATATACACTCAAACATTGCAATGAAATTGCCATTAAAGAAGGGCAAAACATTACTTGTTGTCAAAACATTCTATCACTAAAACATTCTATCACAATAGTGATGCATGAAGAAAAAAATGAATATTTGAGCTTTATTGCTAAAATGAGAAAAATAGCAAATAAAAGAAATATGGTTCTAAAATGTTATTTTTAATAAAACTTCCATGTACATTTTCCCCTCTGTACACAGGCAGTGGAAGTCGCCGGGACAATAGCCTTTACTTCCATCCTTCCCCACTCCTAGCGTAATGTACATAGGCCACCTGCATTCTTCCACCTGCCCTCTTGCCCCTGGGAAAGCACCTCACCTTCTTCATTTATGTTCTGGAGCCCATACTTCCTGGCATCTCTGAATCCCGGCTTCATTATTATCCAAACCTCCCTCTCTTTGGACAGGTTGTGTAAGTTTGCCTTGTATCGAGGCTCTTCTAAAAACATATCGATATGCCTTTAAGTCATAAAAATCCCAACATAAAAACCAACACAATGCTCCCCCTCCCCCCCAGGCTTCCCTAGCTTCCAAGACTGCCCTTATTGTGCTTTCTTTCATAGTCAGAGCCGCATTGCTTATGATTGATGGGCATCACATCTGATTTTCTTAGAATTCTTCTTTGCTTACCTAGCCATCCCCTGCCCCAACTATTGTATATATTTGCCACACTTGCCTCCACTGCGTCCTGATGCAAGTGTTGGGCAATCTCTATGGAAAATCACTTGTTATTTTTACCCAAGAACTCCTTTTAACTTCGTTGTCTCTTTTAATACCCTATCTCCAAAAAAGGTCACATTTTGAGGTACTGGGGGTTAAGACTTCAACCTATGAATTGTTGGGGGACATGGGACTAAGCTTGTAACATACCTCAGTGTGGTAAAATGTCACTCGGAGGGTGGCAACATGACTGGTCTATTTAGATATTTGAAGAATTGACACTTAAAGAAGCAATCAGATTTATTTTGCATTTCTTAGATGTTAAAAATTACATGGTAGGTGCACACATGGAAAAATACCCATGGAATTGTCTGATGAAATAACCAAGATTCTGTGTAACAAAGATTTCCCTGTTAAGGAATGTTCCCATAAAGATTTAGTGTTGCACCGCTTAATAGAAATATAGTGTGAACCACACAGGACACTTTGAAATTTTCTAGTACACATGTTAAAATGAGTAAAAATGAAACAGGTGAAAAGAATTTTAATATTTTATTTAATTTAGTGTATCCATTTTGACATATAGTCAATATCAACAATTATTAATGAGCTATTTCATATTCTCATTTTTATTCTTTGTCTTTGAAGTCTTGCAGCACATCTTAGTCACAGTAGCCACATTTGATTGCTCAGTGCCACAGGGGAGCCACACTGGCTCCCTTATAGGACAGCCCAGGTACAGAGCATGCATTTCCAGTGGGGGCATATCACCTCCAAGGAAATGAAAAGTAGTTTTTGGGAGTCAAGAAAAATCTTCTGACTCTTGTTTTACTCTGGTATTAGAGGGGAGTTTGGACTATCAGTGCCTTTGTCATTTTCTCTCAGTTTCTCTAGGATGTATTATTGATTGATATGAGTGCATTGATGAGTAAATGACTATAATAAAGAGTTGTAGGAGTTTATGATGTTAATGTTAATCCTGATGACTATTTTTCTTGCTGAAATGTTTCTCATTCTTTTGGATGTTGAGGTTTTGTGGAGGTCCTTTACTTTGTTCCTTGGCTGTCCTTTATTTGTCCTAAAAACCCTTTGGAGATTCATGCAAATGGCAAAACAGCAGCTTCTTAATTATTATATTAGTCTTCAATATTGATGAGGTAAGGACGAGAATAAAATAGTTTCTATCAAATAAAGAGGAGTAAAAGTAAATTTACTGTACATCCTCCACTATTACTAACTTAAAACAGGTATGTGTATTACTATTCTCTTCTTTTAAAGCAGATGCTTATTGGAGAAAAAATACCTTACCACTTTAAATAAGTAAATTTAAAGTTGAATTCTTAGTTAGAGGCAATGTACTTACAAGACACAGGTTTACCTACCTTTTAAGTTCACTGGTGCTCCTTGGACCTTTACGTTATTGTAGTCCTGTCTCAAAGCCTCACCCATTGTAGGCCTACACCAGTGGTTCTCAAAGTGTGGTCCCTGGACCAGCTGCATCAGCATTGCTGTGAGCTAATTGGAAGTGCAGATTCTCAGTCTCTATCCTAGACCTACTAAATGAGACATTCCGGGGAAAGAGCCCTCAATCTGAGTTTTGACAAGAACTCTCAGTGAATGCGATGCACCCAAAAGTTTCAAAACCACCATCTCTTATGGAATACACATCTTATCGATATTGATGGAGAGATAAAAAATAGAAAGCAGATTCCCTGAGAGTGGTCTTCATTGTTCTGCAGTAAAATGCTCCAAGAGTCATAACCCATCTTCAGTTCCCTTGGAAGTGAAGGATGACCGTATAGTTCAAACTTCAAACCTGGGCTCATGTTCTGACAATTAAGAATATTTGAGATCTGGGTTGAGTGGCTATTTTGATATGGGAAGAATATAGACACTTGCAGCTATGTGGGAGGTGGGAAAGAAGCAGGTGGAATTGAAAATGGAGATTTATATATTTCTGGGTCAGATCCTGCTTTGCGTGGCAAGAATGCCAAGTTCCAGCTGATCTTGGAATGTTAGAGGTGATTATAGAGGAAGCAGGCAGGGAGCCGAGTTAAATGATCACTTAGCAGAGGAAGTGTGGTCAGAAGAGTGGGGTCAAGACAACATTGAACAAAGGAGCTTTTATTTTGAAGGAAGAGAAGGAATAAGCTAGAAATTGCAGAATCTGAAATAAACTAGGCAGCCTAGTGCAGTGTTCCAAAATATAAATTTTGAGCAGTTTTGCTCTGCTACCTTAGATATTTAATTTTCTGGGATCCTTGCAGGGAATTTCCCTCAAGATTTTGATTAAAATCTTGTCAGATGCTTTGATAAGAAAAGGAACTAACCTGAAAATGATGTTACATCTGCAGGGTAATTCCAAATTCATCTGGAAGTGGGAATGGGTGATGAAACGGGACTGAATATGTTGCTATGATTTATTAGAAATACTGCTGTGAACTATTATGCATGTAATCTCAAAGAAGCTTAAAACATTTTAAAAACTATTCTTTCATTATAATGTCAATTTGTTTCCAAGTGTCTTTTCTTGACATTTAAAAGTAATTTTGAAATCTTAAAATTGTAGCTGAAGTTCCATGCAACAAGTACAATCTTTGTAAAAGATGTTAATTTCAAACTCCATGTTAAAGAATGTATGTTAAAGAATGTCAGGATAAAACAGGATGTCAACTCCTCAGAAAATTAAACATAGAACTACCATATAATCCAGCAATTTCACTTTTGGGTATATGCTAAAAAGAATTGAGAACAGGGAATCAAAGAGATATCTGCACACCTAAGTTCATAACAGCGTTATTCATGATAGCCAAAAGGGGGAAACATTCAAATATAATTCAGCATTAAAAAGGAAGGAGATCCTAACACATGCTACAATGTGGATGAACTTGGAAAAAATTATACTAAATAAAATAAGATAAATATTATATGATTTCATTTATATGAGTTACCTAGAATAGTCAAATTTATAGACACAGCGAGTAGAATGGTGGTTGCCAGGTGCTGGGGGGAGGGAGGAATGGGAAGTTGGTGTTTAATGGGTGTGGAGTTTCAGTTTGGGAAGATGAAAAATTTGTGGCGATGGACAGTGGTGATGGTTACACAACAATGTGAATATACTTAATATCACTGAACTGTATACTTAAAAATGGTAAATTTTGCGTTATGTGTATTTTACTACAATGAAAAAAATAATATCAGGATAAGCTTTCATTTAATATTTTAATACATCTGCTTATAAATATAATCCACTATAATAATAATAAACATTTTTATGCGGCAAATATATGTCCAGGCGTTTTACCGAAATTATCCTATTTAATTCTCACAAAATCCCTCTGAGGTAGGTGTCATTATTATGCCATTTTTTTTTTTCATTTGTGTAAAATGAGGCACCAAGAGGGGACAGGCAGGAATCTGAACCCAAGAGGGCAGCCTCTAGAGTTGGGCTCTTAGAAGAAAACTTAGCATGTAGATTAAAACTATTAATATTTATCTACCCATCAGGAAAAAAAGCACAAATTCCAAAATTATCTGCAAGTTCTAATTTTCATTACACATTCTTTTGTTCAGATAGAGGGCATCCTATAGTTATAATGTGTATAATAAAGTTGAAAAAAACCCCTGCAATTTTTGTCTTTTTTAGAAATGCAATTCCTGCAAAGGCCTGAGTTTTTCAGTATAAAAATCCATATTCAGTGACATGTATTTCCTTGTGCAGATGGTATGTCTTTCTGAAAACTGCCAAAAGAAAAGAACACATATTTTAAAAATGTTTAATATTATAATTACCACATATGCAATTTTTGCTTTATAATATGCATACTTGAAACTCAGAAGACTATTTATCTATGTTTTATGTTAACACGTGAAATTTAAATTTAAAACAATTTTGTGCATATGTTTCCAAATATGTAGAAGATGGCCTTATTTACTGTTACCTTGGAAACAGTGATGCCCAAATGCTATGCTTACTTTCTTTAGTACAATTAAAAATCATTTTATGTATTGTACACAGGTACTGATGTTCAACTCTGTACCCCACAAATATGTATAATCAATTGTGTTTCAATAAAAAAAAAATCATTTTTGGCCGGCCCAGTGGCGCACTGCGCTAGTGCGCCGCTTGGGAAGCGCGGCGGCGCTCCCGCCGAGGGTTCGGATCCCACATACAGACCGGTTCCTGCTCACTGGCTGAGCGAGGTGCGGGGGCAACACTGAGGGTTGCGATCCCGTTGCCGGTCCCGGTCCGGTACGGGGGCGACACTGAGGGTTGCGATCCGTTGCCGGACACGGAAAAAGACAAAAAAAAAAAAAAAATCATTTTTATGGAGAAAATGCAAT
>NW_007729727.1:437346-450233 GCF_000696425.1 Galeopterus variegatus
AAAAAAAAAAAAAAAAAAAAAAAAAAAAATCATTTTTATGGAGAAAATGCAATTTAAAATATTACCCTTGAGCATGGATTTTGGTTAATTTTAATCATATGAAATATTTAATGATGTTTAATGTTAAAATTATTTGTAAAACTAAATATAGCTTTTAAAAAAAAACACGTCAATGCCTTTAAAAATTTGTCTTAATACATGCATCACTGGATTTTCCTTTACAAGTTATGCAAAATATTTTAATTATTGTTAAAGTACCTCAGTTATATAATTAATACTCCTATGAAGTTAAAAATATCATGTCTAAATTTTTTTGAAATTTTTCTTAGTAATTGATGATCTTGGAGAATCTCTTAAGTAACTCCTTGGTAGATCTTTCTACAGTGATATATGCTGATATACATGTTTTTTTCTTAATTTATAGGACTCTACTATTGTTACTCCAATTATTTTGAGGACTGACCCTCAGGGATTTTTCTTTTACTGGACAGATCAAAATAAGGTAAGAAATAAGATATGTCTTTCTTACATTTTCCAGTTGGTTAATGCTTTGCAAAGTATTTGTTTATGTTACCTATGTAAGTAAATCCATTTCACAGATGACACATTGAAATTTATTTAAAAATTCTACTTTAAAAGGATATCTAAGGCCTAGAGTCTTAGGACTTTCAAGGACAATAGTTTGGAAGATTAGATTCACTAAATCCTAGAACATTCAGTTCTCCTTATATTAATTGTTAGGACAAGAACATGGCAATGTGAATTACGTTTGGTGTAGAACGTGATTAGCCAGTGTTACTGATTTATGTACCCATTCATAAATAATGAAGAAAAATGATGAGAAAATTACTTTTGACCCTAATGACCATACTCTTAGCTTTTCCTTTCTCTCTCTTCTCTCCTGTGCAGTTCATTTAGCATTCTCCCAGCATCAGCAAGAATTTGGCCTTGATAATTTGCTCATGATAGAAAATCAAGAATAAGTTTCCTTTAGCTTATTTCTGCAGTTTTCAGGAATTTCTTTCAAATTAGCTTTCTGCCCACAATACCATGAATTTAGTATTTCATTTATTACGAAACCAATTGATGATTGTGTATTGAATTATTAAAAAGTAGAATGTCTGCAAGTTACAAGATTTATTAGGAGTTTAAAAGGCAGTTAGACAAGAATATTCATAGAAAGTGGTTATTATCTCGAGTCATTGCCACAATTCCACACTTGAACTAAGAGGCCACAGAATACAGAATATTTGGTCCCCTATGATCTGATATTTGGAGGGAAGGGATAGGGTTTATTGAGTGCTAAATGCATATTGAAACCAATAGAATAGCAATCAAATACCATTAGAATACCTTGGGCCTCCACAGTTACTGCTGAAGGTGGACCAAATTGTCAGCTCTTTCACAACTCCACATTAGGTCCCTTTATCCAAAGTCCCTGGAATTGTCAGCCTTACTTTCTGCCTTTTGGTCAACCTCAGTTATACCTGTGAGCAGTGTGTGGAACTAGCCCTGTGTAATGGCATGGTGGGGGGTGGTGTGGATCCCGAGGTAAGCTCTTAGGGTGCTGGACAGTAATGTCTGGTGGTCCCAGGGCCAGAGCTAAATGGGTCTATTTACACTTCATCTAAAAGGCACATTTCAGCCCTGTGGTCCTGGAGTTACTTTTCTGAATATGTGTGCCCTGGAAACATCTGTGGCCAAAGATGTGGGGGTGATCCATAGACCCTGTGCTAATGTCAAAATTATATTTGAGTAAGATTTCATACTTAATGTTCATTTTTATAACTGGATACATTAATCACTTTGGCTTAGACACATTCTGTTTGGTTTCCTGCTGTTATGTATAAAACAATGGCTTGAAAAAGGTTTTGTTTTTTGTGTGTTTTTTTTTTTTCCTCCTCTTAAAGGCTGCTATTTTTAGAACTGTTGAAGCTATATTCATGAAAGTTGTATTTATAATGCCTAGAGCATTTCTAAAGGTTGGGTATTTTGTACAAGGAGACCAAACTGTCAGTCTGATTTTTCAACATGTAAATCAAGCTTCTATAAAAGCAACAAAAGATATTTTGGGGTTTTTAAATAATTCATGGCAACTCAGTTAAGCTCCCTTCTAAGGCCAATCACAAATATTTCTTTGCTTAAGAAAAAGAAAGGGTTTAGAACTAAAGGCTTTTAGATGCATCTCTGTTGTTCCGTGAACCCATTATTTTGACCCATGCTTCTTTTCAAATGTAGGAAAATTTATTTCTGTCTTTTACATCAACATTTTTCTCTTGGTTGTAAAGTTGTTTATGACCAATTGAAACAGATAATGAGGTGGCAATTCCTTTTATCTCTCTATTACTTTTCTTTTCATGGATATTAATCTTACAGTTCTAGCCAAGAGATGGTAAATTTTACTTTTCACTTTTTGAATATGTAAGTCGTCCTTCAGTCATTTGCCAGGATTTGGAGGCTTAATTTTTAGTCAATGATCATATATCTTAGAACCCAAAAGATGAGAGGATTTAAGGGAAAAAAATTAAACTTAACAGGTTTTCAACTTTGTCATTTTATTTTTGGCTTTAAGCCTGGTCCTGGAACCAGAACGAATGATTCATCCACTTTTAGTAGATGGACTACTGTAAGTGATGTATTAGAGTAAATGTATGCTAGAAAAAAAGTGAGGCATGCAAATGAAGGATAGTACGCCAGGCTTTTAGTCGATGTTTTTGCATAAAACGATTTGAAGATACATGGCTGAATGGTGCAATCGTGATGCTACTTAGAGGACTGCTTTCTTTAAAATATTTTTTTCTGGCAATTAATCTTAAGAATCTATCTCACGTATTATAGAGATTATCTCTCAGATAAAATTATGATGCTTTTAAGTTCAATCCTTGATATTACAAACTGTTTTCCATTGGTTGGGAAGCTTGCATTGGTATTTATTGTAATAGGCCTCTCATCTCTCTTTGGGTTTCTTCTCAGCATGTTTTCCCCTTTGGTCCATGAAGCTTATACCAAAGCACTTTGAGTAGCAATCACCTGAAGCCTAGTCTGCTCAGAGGTGAGCTGAGTGGCTTTAAGAAGCCCTTGGGAAAGAGCACTATTACAAGAGTTTTCTTTTTATAGCGCTGGAGGAAAACAATCACATTCTACGGTGTCTTATCCATGTCCTTCTCTTGTCATGGCTACATGGTACCTTGTGTCGGAGCCACCGATTTCAAGCCGTTGGCTTTCCCCTCTAAAGACAATGACATGCTCCTTTCCCAGACCCCTCCTTTGATTTGTCACCATAGAAATGATGGGTGACAAAGACAGACAGCACAGATGATGGATTTTGGAATTAAAAACCAAAGCTAGCAAGTACTTTTTAGGTAGCAGAAATGTGCTTTAGTGAGACATTGACAGAATGTTTGGGGTTGGTGGAAGCAGATATATATGAATATCATTTTTAGAGATAAATGTTTATATTTTGTACCAGCTCTGGACTTATTTTAACAATTCTTTCTGCATTATTGTTGGCTTTGTAAATCTTATTGAATATAATTAGCAAAAATGAGGTTCTGAATATGACTATTTTAAGCATGGTGTTTTTTTCTTGTGTAAGTGTACATCATGTGAAGAGGATGAGTTTATTTGTAAGCATGGGCAAAAGAGGCTCTGCACAGCCTGAGTACGTAAGCAGCTGCTTGTATTAGGCTATGACTTTTCTTTGGATCTAAGCCACCTGGGAAACCAACCCAGGAAGTGTTAGCCATGAAAACCTTGTGCACCACAAGAATCTGCACCACAATCTTTAAAGAAAGGCTGACGAAGAAAAAAGGGTCAATGTAAAGAGCTAGCAAAAACCTATTCTGCTAGAATATGAAACAAAGTAGACCTTTGCTTTGCAACCTGATTCTGCTTCTATACCAAGGCTGGTGTAAAATTAAAACGAGTCGCTGCTAGTTCAGAACCAAGAAGTTCCATAGAATTCAGTAAACCCTTCCTTGTATCCCTAAAACCACCTGCTTGGGATGGTCCATCGATCCATTCCTATGTTTTCATGCAATGTAGACTTTGGGTTTGTCATTTCCTACTTCATTTTTATCCCATCTGTCTTCTGCCTTTCATACTTTCTGGTTCAACAAGTGCAACCTTTTTGTTTACCCGCAATCCTAGATTATAGATATAAATTTATACTTGCATTTTTAGTCATTTCTAGGAAATTAGGAGAGAAGGGATAGTCTGTATCATTTGCTCCATATACCATCTTATTCTGGCCTATGATTTTGTATAAGACACCATTTGGGATCCTTGAACAGACTGATGACTAAGTTTCTATTAATGGCAGCTATAGATGGCCTTTTCTTATGATAGCCGTAAGTTTAAAATGTTGCAAAAGCAACATTTAAAAGTTAGGTATTTACATAAGCCACAGTGAGATTTTTCAGCATGCGTCCAGAGTTCAAAAATATTTTGGAGGACACATCATAAATCTCAACAAGAAAATCAAGTGCATTTCTGTTAAAAAAAAATAGCTTGGCCTTCAAAAAAAAAAATCACAGACCAAAAAAAAAAAAAAAACAGCACACATTTCATTCACGGAAATTTAGCAATGGAGCCTCCTCTTTGGGACACACTTCTCAAGTATTGAATACCCCAGAAACATCAATTTTGACCTTTCTTGTGTATGATAAATGGGATAAGTCACTCAAGAGTCAATTGAGGGCAATGACGTGGATGTAAATTAAGAAGATGAGCTCGATTCATTTTTATTTGGTAGCTTCCTCCAAAGGCTAAAACGATAACTCATAACACCTTAAAAACAGGAAAATTCCTGTGAGGATTGCTTTGTGGGGCTTGGATTGTTGCTAGGCCTGGAGCAGTATACCAATCTTTGCTTACTAACCAACTGTGTCTATGCGCTGTGTCTCTTCCTTCACCTTTCCTGAATTTCCTTCACCATCGTCGTTGATTTTAACAGCTAGAGTAGACACAGCACTATGTCAATACCCTGTCCCATATCCACTCCACAGGGCATGAGCTGGATTCTAGTGGCTGGCCAACACCTGTGTCTTTTGCCCAGAAGTTTCAGGCTATTACACCCACATGATCAATGGGATTGGATGGGGAAATACCACCGCTCCTTCACCTCTGGGGTGGGATCACTCAAAGATGCATGCTTTATGTTATTTCCCAGATCTCTCTGGTGGGATTAAGCCCAATTACCCACACTGCCAGCTGGCTTGAAAACACACCCTTCTGGGCTTCCTTCTCTTCCGGACTCACTTCCCCACTCCTAATGTGTCCTAGAACCACTTCTAAAATTAACTACTTTTACTAGAGTCCTAGTCCAGGAACTGCTTAATACAGATGGGTAATGCTTAACAACTTAATTCAGATGCCCTCTAATTAAGGGTGTTAAAAAGATTATTTGGTTAAGAGGCACTGGAACATATTTGAAGAACACTTTGTTTTAAGCCACGGCTGGTTTTCCTGAATCAGGCATAATTTGGAAAACCTGAAGCTTGTTAAGAACCCCATCTTTGAAGTAGTGACAGATGTGGATTTGTGTTCTGCCTCTGCCTTGTATTTCATGAGTCCCCTCAGGTAAATTTCTTCAACCATCTAACCCTCTGTTTCTTCATCAATAAGAGGGATATTACTTTCCTAGAGTTTTTGTGAAAATGAAATGTGAAAAATGAAGGGTCTAGCATAATGCCCACTACTTTGTAAACTCTCTGTCCTTTGGGTTGGCTTTTATTATTGCTATATAATAAACAATTCATCTCTGACTGAGTAAATGTCTCCAACTAGTTGTTAGGGACCACAATGTACTGTTTTGAAAACCAAATGACCATTTACTTATGTATACATTTTTATTCTTTTTATTCTGTCTTCAAGGTAACAGTGACTTGTTTTCTGTTTAGACTCTGCTGTGGTCTTTTGATCTAAAGCAATGAAACTTAGGTCTGTTTGGGCAAGTAAAATATTTATTTATGGAATAGAACCATGGAAGGCAAAAGAAGGGATTTATTAATTCAAACACTTTTCCTCTGAGGATAATTCAGTAATAAATAATTCCATCATAGGTGAAAGTTTCTTGGACTGTTAGAAATTTGAAGCATCTCATGGAACAAGCTTTAAGATGATTTTTAACTTCAATTGGACAAAATGGTATTATTCACAGGAAGAATTGGATACCACTATGGTTGTGTGTCTTTTTTCCTAAAATAATCACTTTAGGATTATAGTTTCTTGGACTGTTAGAAATTTGAAGCATCTCATGGAACAAGCTTTAAGATGATTTTTAAATTCAATTGGACAAAATGGTATTATTCACAGGAAGAATTGGATACCACTATGGTTGTGTGTCTTTTTTCCTAAAATAATCACTTTAGGATTATTACAACTACATAGGCATCAGGCACCTTCTCCTCTTGCTTACTGACCATATCCTTAGAAATTAAACTTTTACTGTTTTTGAGCATAGTTTAGACAATCAGGCATGGGTCGGATTGCTGAAGAAAAAAATCTCTCCTCACGAAATCAACTCTCAAAGTAAGTTCCATCTTTCTCAACACTACATTCTTTTCACTGACAAAGTTTTGGCCCCCAAACTTTTTGCTTCGATGAACTCCGAGTAGCATAGGATAGCCAGATGTTATGATTGCTTAGCCTGTGTAGATGCAATGTAAAAATAAATGTTATTAACATGGAATCTTTTAGTTATTTTTGGAGGATGTGATTCATGGTTTTTTGGTAGAATTTCTGATTGAAGAATAGCCTCTAGAAATATATTTTAAAATCAGGCTTGCTTTTTATGAAATGCCATCATTGGAGTCTGTTTGGAATCATTTTTATGATGTAAAAGCATTCATATGATTTTTATGTCACCATCACTGCAGTTCATCAAGTGAATAAGAGCAATGCTCATTTTAATACATTGCAACCAGAGTTTAGAAACATGTAATAGTTCCTTGGCTTTAATTCAAAATTCATTACTCCTAATATAATTTGATTACAAAATTATGCTTCAGTTTTATGAGTTTCATATATTTAGTTCTTTCCAATGTTGTAGTAGAAATTAAATTAGAATATTTTCCATGCTGTGAAGCTATTTATAATGAGGTATTTGTATTTTTTGATACCATAAATGGCTTGATGTTGGATTGGAAGAATATGTGGAGGAAATACATTCTGGGTATTGTTCATAATTTTATTTCCTGTTATGGGGAAAATTCATTTGCCTTTGTTGTGAACAGAATTCGCAGATACTTGAATTGACATAATGTTGTGCTCCTTTGAATTACAGATGTTGTAAATAGCATGAGCATTTTTGGTTGTTCTCTAGTTCATTTCTTGCCAATTCAAAATTGTTTGATCCTACCGATGGGTTCCTCTTTTTATATTTAATCAGCAAGATAAGCCTCTTTTTGCCTTTTGGTAAAACGAAATTTAGATTGACAGATGAGTCATTTAATCACTAGTCACAAGAAAAGACTCAGACAAATAATATAATTATTTTCTTCTATTTTTCATATTTTATCATTATTTTATTTAATTAATTTAAAAAGGCAAATACACAAACTTTGAACACCAATTTATTAGAAAGTTGGTACTCACATATTATAAATGAGTTTCTCAAGTCTAGGGAAATATTTAATATTCACTAATTCAATTTGCATGTACCTTTTAATTCTTATTAATATTGTCATTGTTATCATCATCACCAAAACAGCAAACACGTATGTGGTATTTTCCACAATCCAGGCATTGTTCTAATACATATATATAGTATGTGTATTAATAGTGTGTGTATATATATTAATATAATACACATATTTATAGTATATGTTTTATATATTTATAGTATATAGACATATTTATGTATTTACACTTACATATATGTTTGTTTATATATGCATACATATTTGGTATATATATTTATAGTATATATATAATATATACAGTAAACATATACATACATATACATATCTACACACACCCTATATATGGTGTATGTCACACACACACGCAATTTAATCATTTCTATAAGCCCGTGAAGAGCAGCACTAGTGGTTTCCGCATCTACAAGTCAGTAAATTGAAGAGCACACAGAGGTTAAGTCACCACTCCTGGTTATACAGTTGGTTAGTGGCAGAGTCAGGAGTAGAACAAAGCAGTGCAGTCCGGCTGTATGTTCTGGCTCTTAACTCTTTGCTTTCGCAAGAACCTGTTCAATATATAGGGTTAAGTTTACCTGTTGGGTTTTTCCTTAGATTTGTTTGAAAAAGAAACTTCAGTGGGCTTAGTATACTTGCTAGGAAGAGGCAAATGGTGTCAAGGGATTCTCAACTCGGGCTGTACCTGAGGAGGTCGGGTTGCTCAGTGGGTTAGAGCGTGGTGCTAACACTGACCTCAAGGACTCGAATCCCTGTGCCCACCAGCTGCCGAAAAAGAAAAAGAAAAGAAAAAAGAAATCATCTGGGGAGCTTTCCAAAATGCTGCTGCCTGGGCCCCACCCCCAGGGAATCCTACTTAATTGGTGTGAGGTGTGGTCAGGGCATTGGACTTTTATTTTTGGAAAGTTCCTCATTTGATTCTAATGTGCAGCCAAGGTGAACACTGATAGAAAGCAAGCCTACATCACAAATTAAGCCAGTAAACTTCCTGAGAGGATGTGTTCACTCTACGTTTCCTGTCTGCGTCCTACTTTCCATCAGAAGTAATATTCCACGTGAGCACCACTGGCCCTACAAGACTCTGAATTATTTGCTATGGTTGGATAATATTCGCTTTACTGTACTTAGTGAGGCAGGAAATTACTACCATTTTTTAGATTCCCAATATCCAAGATTGAATCAAAATAGATATTTTTTGTTATATTTAGTTGATTGAAATGCATTAAACTTCTCATTCCATGAATGATCCAGGTATTAGCCATTTCTTTGGTCTTTACCAAACATGTCCTTGACATTCAAGCCTTGTTTATTGATCTTTATATTTGTGTTTTTCTAGGCCCTTAAATAGATATTTTTTGTTATATTTAGTTGATTGAAATGCATTAAACTTCTCATTCCATGAATGGTCCAGGTATTAGCCATTTCTTTGGTCTTTACCAAACATGTCCTTGACATTCAAGCCTTGTTTATTGATCTTTATATTTGTGTTTTTCTAGGCCCTTAATTAGATCAAGGTGCTGTTTAAATTCCATATATACTTAAATAAGCGAACATGGTTTTTAAAATTACCTTATATAATTTTGTTCATTTTATGTTTAATTTTTTATTTATGGATACAAAAGCAAATATTATCTTATTAAATTGCAAATCTTGTCATTTCTTATCAATTTGTAGAAATTCACCCACCAGGGAAACCAGAGAGCCAGATAATTTGCAGGTGTGACAGGAAACTTGCCATTTAATCACCTCTGCATAATTTGAAAATATTAAAATTCACATTTCTCTTATTAAAATATTTAGTTTTCACTCTCTCTTTTATAAGGAACATGGATTGTGATGAGAACGATTTTGCATGAGATTTCTCTCCAGCATTGTGTACCCCCTACCCCCACTTCTTTAGGCATTGTGGTCTGGAATTGTTTTGTGTCATGGGAAACAGTGCACCTGTGTGAAGTGACTGCCTCAGTGAAAAGTTTTATGGAGCAGAACTAGTTGCTCTTCAAAGAAACTAACGACTGTGCTAGTATTATACATAATGGATTCTATTTTTAGATGAACATTTGTTCCTATAGCATGACTTCATTATGCAAGAGGACCAGAGTTACAGCACTATACTGTGAATACTGAGATATTAGAAAACCAGGGTAGATGTGACCATAGATAACGTTGTGACTTTTTCATATACTTTAGCCCTGACATAGTTCATAACTAGAGGGGGAAAAAAAAAATCAAAAAACAAAAGCAAAATATCCAAACAGTTTCAGGTTTCCTGTGTTTGTAGGTTGATTTCTTCCAGCAGCCTACCACAAGATATGTATTCAAGCTCAAGTGGTTTATCTGGGAGGGGACCCCAGTAAGCGTGGGCAGGGTAGTGGGGACACGAGACAGGCCAGGGAAGGCAGCCAATAAAGGTGAGTTATAGGATATGTTCCCCTGTAGACTAGTGAAGCACCACCCCACTGGGGGACTCTGGGAGGCAGTGCAGAGGTATGGGAAGCTGCGGTATTAACCCCCAGCTCCCTCCAGACAGTGACTGAGGGCAACTCTCGCAGGGCTTATCTCCCCAGCTCTTCTGCCAGCCTCTCTTGGTGGCTGAGGGGCCTCCAGGCAAGTGAGCCCCAAGTTTGAGAAAGCTTGCAGACATCATTGCGGTTGGAAGCTGTGAGCTGGCATGCATGGGGCACATGGGTACCTCCAGCAGTGGGCTACTCTGGGGGCTTCAATTTTCAGTAAATAAGGCTTTATACACTCTATGTCATGGCACAAACTGGAGGCTGAACCCATTCACAAACGGATCTTGTTTAGCCTGCAGGATGCCTGAACACATGAACATGAGTTGCCAGCATTTAAAAATCTGGGGAATTCATATGCAAAGATTTCTCAAAAAATCAGAAAGCATGGGAACACTCGCCAACATGCCACCATTTGGGTGCAGCAGAACAGCAGCTGCCTCCCTGAGACAGGGCACATGGTGTCCAATCTGCCTCAGTCCCCACCAGGCCAGCCCACCTAATTTACATGACGTTTTAGTATCATTTAGACATTTGAGTGTAAATATCAGCCTACCACAAGATATGTATTCAAGCTCAAGTGGTTTATCTGGGAGGGGACCCCAGTAAGCATGGGCAGGGTAGTGGGGACACGAGACAGTCCAGGGAAGGCAGCCGATAAAGGTGAGTTATAGGATATGTTCCCCTGTAGACTAGTGAAGCACCACACCACTGGGGGACTCTGGGAGGCAGTGCAGAGGTACTGAGGGGCCTCCAGGCAAGTGAGCCCCAAGTTTGAGAAAGCTTGCAGACATCATTGCGGTTGGAAGCTGTGAGCTGGCATGCATGGGACACATGGGTACCTCCAGCAGTGGGCTACTCTGGGGGCTTCAATTTTCAGTAAATAAGGCTTTATACACTCTATGTCATGGCACAAACTGGAGGCTGAACCCATTCACAAACGGATCTTGTTTAGCTTGCAGGATGCCTGAACACATGAACATGAGTTGCCAGCATTTAAAAATATGGGGAATTCATATTGCAAAGATTTCTCAAAAAATCAGAAAGCATGGGAACACTCGCCAACATGCCACCATTTGGGTGCAGCAGAACAGCAGCTGCCTCCCTGAGACAGGGCACGTGGTGTCCAATCTGCCTCAGTCCCCACCAGGCCAGCCCACCTAATTTACATGACGTTTTAGTATCATTTAGACATTTGAGTGTAAATATAGGGCCTCTATGGTAACATCCTATACTGGAAGCTTCAATAAGCTAATGATTAGGAAGCTCCATGTGGAATGAAGTTATCTGTGTCACAGTGGCCTATTGGAGTGTGACATAAAGACTGCATTTCACGGTGGGACAATAGCTGAAGGTCATTGTATCCAGGCCCTGCTCGCAACTGCCGTAAGCAAAGCAATTGATGCTCCAAGCCTGCTTCTTCTCTGTGAAATATGGACCTGAAGTATACGAGCCCTGAGGTCCCTCTCCGCTTTAAAAGGCTATTATTCCAAAGTGACTTTCATGTGCCGTTGTGCTAGGTAAGATTTATATATATGACTTCTTGGCAAAGGATTTCATGTCGAATTGGGCCATTGATCTAGGGGAGGTAAGAATGGTGGGCTCCGGGACATCAGGCAGAATGACTTCTCTTTGTGGAATGAATGGAATTGATTTCACCCGCAGCTGAGGACAGTGAGCACTGAATGGTTTAGCCAACTTCTGTAGCCCACCCTTCCCTCCCTAGAGCTGTGCTGTCTGATACCATAGCCTCTAAACACGTCACTGTTTACATTTAAATTTTAATTAATTTAAGTTGAATAAAAAATTCAGTTTCTCAGCCACCTTAGCCACATTTCAAGTGTTAAATAGCCACCTATGGACAAGTGCAGTTATAGAATATTTCCAACACTGTAGGAAATTTTATTAGACACTGCCACATAGAGATAAGATCAGAAATGGGTCTTCAGAACCAATGCTAAGTTTGCTTGCAATAAGAAGTTTTCTTGAACCTCTGAGGAAAGAACCTTTGTCTGCTTTGCGGGATCATGTGCTGCAAGGATGTAATAACTTTACCTGCTTTTATTCTCATGAAAAAGGTATTGGGGTAGCTAAGATACCTCTTTGGGAACCCCTGGGGGAAGCTTACCCTGCAGAAGACAGACCAGTGAACAATGAAGTCCTTGGTACTATCATTTGAGATGCCAGATCAGTCCATTTCAATTCTGTGAACTAATCAGTTCCCTTCATTGTTTAAGCCAGTTTAGGATGGAGTATGTGTTTCTTTGCAATCAAGGTTACTAACTGGTACATTGGACATTCATTTATATGAAGGAAGGCAGGGACTTAGATATTAAGGGTACAGCTATACTTGGCGCATAAACATGAAAGAGAAATTAAGAGGATAGAATTTTTGAGTTATTTACTCAGTGGCTACATACAGTGGGATAATTCACTGTAATAGACATTATTGTTTGTTTTATACAGTTTTTTTTTTCCTTTTTGTCTTTTTTACTGACCAGTAACGGGATCGCAACCCTCGGTGTCACGCCCGTACCGGGGACCGGCAATGGGATCGCAACCCTCGGTGTTGCACCCGCACCGCGCTCAGCCAGTGAGCAGGAACCGGTCTCCACATGGGATCCGAACCCTCGGTGGGAGCGCCACCGCGCTCCCAAGTGGTGCACTCTCCAGTGCGCCACCGGGCTGGCCCTACAGTTTTTTTTTTTTTTTTTTTTTTTTT
>NW_007729727.1:451129-452590 GCF_000696425.1 Galeopterus variegatus
CTTCATGCCAGCCTGAGCACCGCAACAGTGGGGTTCGATTTTAACAGCCCCCTCTTATCTTAGTTGCGCACGTGCTTGGCCGTGTTTTATACAGTTTTCTGAGGTGGGCTTTGGCTATCAAGGATAGTTTTAGTGGCTTCTAGCCATCGTGAGGGAAGAATATGTCTTGAGAATATGTGGAAAAGTGAAAATTGTGTAGAGAATGTAAATTTTTGGCAACTTTGTATATATACATCTTAGGCTTGATTGTACCAGGAGGATTTCTAATGGGTGTTTCTTCCTCTGGAAGGCTCCACTGACCCTGTCAGTTTAGAATGGAACCCCCTCTTTTGTGCTCCTAGAATACCTCATACTCTCTTTCCTCTTAGCCCTTCCACGCTGTGTTAATTCACTTGACTCCTTTTACTTGCCTGATAGATGATGATGTCCTTGAGTTCAGGGTGTTTACCCCATGGGTTTGGCATATCTTGTACACTGCTGGCATACAGTCATTGCTCAATCAATATCTGTGACGTGAATGAGACTTAGAAAGGCCTTGCAACTTGTCTGAGCTTACAAGTTAGTAGGAGGTGGAAACCGCACCCGTCAGGTCCAAAGCCAATGCCCTTTCCTGTGATTGCTCATTCATTACAGCCGTCTCCTCACTTACACGTGCAGATGCCTCACTCTTAGTAGTTTATGTAACCTCCTATCTCCTGACGAAGAGAGAAAGCACAGCAGGGCATCTCTACCTGCTTCTTGCCACCAGCTCCAGAAACCCACCTTGTCTTCAGCTGCTCTCTCCTGTCTCCCTCCTCCTTTCTCAGCCAGCCCTGCCCCACTGGCCCTGGACCCTGACCTCTCAATGATCTTACACTAACATTATCTCCTCTCTTTCTTGCGTTACCAATATTTCCCCTATAACCAGATCTATACATCGTATGAAACATAACATGCTTCTTCCATCTTTAAAGGAAATCCTGTACTCTTTCTTGACCCTCGCTCACTGCTTTCTTTTCACCTTTTCATTCACAGCAGACTTCTTGGAAGACTGGCCTGTACTCTCTCCATGCTCACTTTTCACCAACTCCTCAATCCATATCAGCCTGGATGCTGTACCTGTCATGCCTCCACACTACTCTTCCCAAAACCACCATTTGCCTTTACATTTCAAAATATATTGGCTATTTTTAGCTCTCTTAGAGCTTGATCTTTTATCAGAATTTTGCATTGTCGATCACCCTATTTTCCTCAAAACATGTTGTTTTCTTGACTTCCTAGTTCTCTTACTTTTCCCCATCTCCTCAACCCCTCATTCTTGGCCTTCTTTGCTGGCTCTAAGTTATGGTCCTTCTCTGCTCACTTTTTAGGGAATTTTATCTGTACTTATAGGTTCATTTTCCTTCTAGGCACACCGGCTCCCAGTTTTACGCGACCATCCGATACCCTGTCCCTGAGATAGCCGAAACCGAGCATTTCCTT